>NC_056524.1:128703992-128717377 GCF_019175285.1 Sceloporus undulatus | reverse complement strand
AACTCAAAAGCAAACAAACAAACAAAGCCATCAAAAGAGTACCAATGACCAGTGTGAAAGATTTTTCAAGTAACACACCTCAAAGGTTGTATTCCATGAGCATTACTAACTGACTCAGCTTTTTATTTCAGGTGTTATCCTAGTCATCTAGTGCTGGCTTGCCCCCTTGTTTGTACCACTAATACTACCAGCCACCCCAAATCATTATTCAGAAAAAGAAAAATGTCAGACGGGCCTCAATTCAACACCCCCTCAGTGCAGCACAGTGTAACAATCCACATGTGCACATTATGCTATGCAGACTCATATACCAGCCCTGGTGGCTCAGTGGTTAAATGCCTATATTGCAGCCACTCACTCACAAACCATAAGGTTGTGAGTTCAATACTAGTAAAAGGGCTAAAGCTCAACTCAGTCTTGCATCCTTCTGAGGTGGCTAAAATGAGTACCCAGATTGTTGGGGGCAATTAGCTTACACTTTGTAAACCACTTAGAGAGTGCAATATAGAAATGTACTTGCTGTTACTATACCACCACCCTTCGCACCTACTTGAAAGCCCAAAATCCACTTCACACAGGGATTCCATGCAAGTAAGTGGAGAAATTCTAGCAGCATCCCTCCATATCCAAATGCAGAGCTATGGTATCAGTGCTGGGATCTATGGAGGTCCTTGGGAGGTTTCACTGCTTTTGTAATCATCATGTTGCCGATGAGGGGAAAGAGGGATTGCCAAACATTTGTCCAATCCTGGTTGTTCACACTGCAGTACATAAAGCATGTATGAGTTGCTGTTAGAGTAAGCTGGAAAGGGAGTTTGCAGCGCTGCACAGAGAGGGGAGAAATGAACCTCCACATCACATGAAAAAGATCTTCACAAATATAAGAGGCACTTATGCATGTAGCTGTCTCTACCTGAAGTCTGGCCAATCTGTATAAATTTACCGTTTGAATGTTTCAAAAGCAAAAAGAAACAAGAATGTTCAAACTGCCTGTTTCATTTGATTTGCCATTTTTTTTTATTTCCATTGCAGATGAAGATGACAACTACAAGAGGGATACTGCTACCTCCCTCACAGAGTCTGATTCCTAAGACCTTGCACAGAGGAATCAGAAACATGCCAAACGTGGTAGTATGGAATTGGTAATATGCTTCCATCCTTGTTGCCCCAGCCTTTACTCTTCCCATTTTCATTACTGCCATCCTCTTCCTCCCTCAGGATGGGAAGGAGTTATTTTGGTGGAATGGCACTGACTGAAAGTCCATAATAACAACGATAATAATAGATGTAGCAAAGGTGATAACATCCTTCTTAAATGTGGTCCTATTCTCAAACTCTTAAAATCAATTCCCAGTCATTCTGTCTCTATAACTACCCTCCCCAATCCATTCCACATCTCATTTTTTGGCTGGGGAGGAGGAGGGGAAGGGGTCCTGAATGGGAGAGGGCACATCTGCAGCAGCCAGCTAGTCAAGATGCAAACAGGAAAAGGGAAATAATTTTCAGTCCAATCCCCCCTTGTCCTCTATGAAGTTGAATAGATGGTGTGTCCCCTGGTACAATGGGTGCGTGGTGCTTTTCTTATATCTCAGGTGCAAGAGAATTTGGGCTGAAAAAGGGAGTCTATTTTCACATGGCAAGTGACTTCAAAGTGAGAGAGAAAGAGAAGGAGAGAGGAGCTGTTGCAAGGATATGATGATAGCAAGGAGTGAGTCAGAAAGAGAGAGGATCTGGCTTCTAAAGACAGATAGCGCATGAGGAAAGATTGTGTTAGGTTAAGATTTATTTTGTTAGTATTATCTTAAATATAAATATCTTATATCTTAAATATAAATATAAATATCTTAGATATAAAAGGGAAGAAATAAAGCTCTACAGAATAAGGAGTGAAATCATATCTGGGTAACATAAGATTTATTTAATTATTGAGAGTATTTATACCCTACTCTTCAGTCACAAAGGCTCTCAGAGTGGCTTACAAATTGTTACTTTGATAGTTCCCTGCCCTCAAGTTTACAATTTAATGATCTTATTGCATGGAAAAAAGACCCAAAATAGATTTGGGATTGCAAATTCAAAAGCAGGTATTACTGCATGTGAAACTGTCGCGGCTGCCACCAGACAACTACAACCCAGGTCCCAGCCACGCTCAGCCAGCCATTTTGCAAAAACAGGAGCTTTCCATTTTTGCAAAGTAACCAGCTGAGCATGGTTGGGACTTGGGTTGTAGTTGTGCAGTGGCAGCAATTTTACGTGCGGTAATACCCACTTTTGAATTTGCAATCTCGAATCTATATCAGGTCTTTTTCTTCATGCAATAAGGTCCTAAATAAGACAAAAAACACAAAGAAAATTGAATGACAGTGGGGGATCAAGTCCAACAGAGGCTGAGAGTTCTTCCTCTCCCTCTGAGGCCAGGACAACAGCAGTTGGGATGGAATATAATTTAATTTTTAAATATTTTTAAATAATTTATTTAGCAAATGTAATTTAATAAAATAATATTTATCATTTATTATCACACTGATTGCAGTCTAATCACTGTATGATTGTTCTAGGGAAGCAAAAAGATTAGAACCTCAAAAAACAACCTTATGCTAAGATCAGCCTTGTAATATGCTTCCATCCTTGTTGCCCCAGCCTTTACTCTTCCCATTTTCATTACTGCCATCCTCTTCCTCCTTCAGGATGGGAAGGAGGAAGTGGGAATGGATCCAGTAAGGAAACTGGTTGTAGAAATATACTAGGGAGAGGATGACGATCATCACAGTCCAAGAACAACTTAAGGGTTGCAATTGCACACCTCTACTATAAAGACACAGAAATGAGGTTAGTTTTTTTTTTTTAAGTGGCAATTCTACATGCTTGTGTTTTCTCTCCCACTGTGTGGGACAACCTTTTGCAACTTGCCAACTAGCTGAGCAGTCAAGCACACTTGGCACACAGTTACACATCTCTTTGTGGAAATATATATCACACTCAAGATAAATTCCAACATCATGCCAAGCCATGGTTAAGAAAGATCTGCTATATTTTGGCTTGGTGAATTAACAAATCATAACTGTCAGTAGGCCAGCAAACTAGAATCATTACATAACATTACATTACATAAACTGAAATTGCTAAACATGATTTCCACTTGAGATTACATAGCATGATCTGAAATTACAAACCATAGCTACGGACAATTCCACAGCTACCTTCAGGAGTCATAGCAAACAGTTGAAAGAGTATCCAAACACCAGTATTTTGGGAATCTGGAAACTACAGTCAGCAACTTGGTATACCAGTTGGGCCAATGAAAAACCCACATTGAAGAAGCACTCAGATTTAAACAGTTAAAATGGGAGGTGGGGAATGGGTTACATGTGCTAAAGCATCTCACATTAGGGTGTGAAAGCACTTAGATCTTGCTTTTTTAGTCTGGATTAAGGACTTAGACTCATAGGAGACTTAAATAAAATGTTAGACTATCTAAAAGAAGCACACAAAATTATTAATCTGTGAATCGATCTAGTAATTTCATACATTAATTAACAAAAGAACAGTTATCATTTTCCACCCAACTCTAAGTCAAACAGAAGCTAAAAGAAGTCTTTATAATATAATTATTTATTCACTCTAAGTTAACCTCAGCTATGTACAGCTCAAGGTGACAGACTTAATGATTGACAATTTACAGAGCTTCCATGGGAAACAAACCAATCAGAGGTGTGCTTCCACAGTGCACAGTACTTATTGTCCTAATATATCAGTTTCTGAAGGGTTTTACTGATTAGGAAAATATGCACACTGTGAGCAAACATCATTTTCATCCCTATCTGTTTCAAACTTGAAAAAAAGCACATACATATTTCATATTGTTGTTTAAAAATAGAATTTCCCTATTCTGGTGGGGTGGCAATTGGGAATAATCATCTGGTAACAGTCACAGGGAATTAC
Source organism: Sceloporus undulatus (assembly GCF_019175285.1). Lineage (NCBI taxonomy): Eukaryota > Metazoa > Chordata > Lepidosauria > Squamata > Phrynosomatidae > Sceloporus > Sceloporus undulatus. The sequence goes on along the minus strand of NC_056524.1, from coordinate 128,713,435 downwards.
AAAGGGGCCTTTTGCTCAGCTAGAGCTGGTGGGGGAGGATATTTCCAAAGGTTCGGAATCCTGAAACCTGTAAACAAAATCTGTGGAGCAGATAAAATTTTAAATGGCACAATGCAATTAAAGCTGAATTCAATTTGAGTGCACCTCTGTCCATCTGTCAGAGGGAAACAAAAGCTGAGAAGCTCCATTATTGCTGAATCCCTGCTCTTGTTAATTTGCTTGCTGAGAGATTTCAATTTCTAGGAAGTGCACAAATTAGTGTTCAGCCAGGGCTAGATCCTCAGTAAGTATAAGCAGATGGTGGAAATCAGCCCTAATCAAGTGGCCAAAGCCTTCCCTCTGCCTGATTAAGGTATTTTAATCCTTTCCCATTGCCTGCTTTAAAACAAATTATTCAGAAGCATATTCCTTTAATATTTAGTGTTTTTGAATAAACAGAAACAAAACTGCATGTGCACATGGGATCATTAAAGCCCATCAAGAATATGTTGCAGTTGTTTTATCTGCACTTTGCTTTTAATACAAGAAATACTTAGGCATTAACTTTTAAAGTTAACATATTTGTTTATTTGTCTTGCTATTGCATGCCTTCATGTCATTTCTGGCAACCCTAAAGTGAACCTATCAGGGGGTTTTCTTGGCAGGATTTGTTCAGAGGGGTTTGCCATTGCTTTTCTTGCTGTTTGAGAGATTGTGACTCACACAAGGTCACCCAGTAGCCTTTGGCGGCTGAGAAGAGAATCGACTCATGGTCTTGAGATCTATAGTTGAACACTGAAACCAATACAACATGATGTCTCTCTTACCTGACCACTGTACTTTTTTAGATTGGGTGAATGTCTTAAACTTGTTTTAGGTTGCAAAGCTATTCTCACTTACCTGGGAGAAAATGCTACTGAACTCAATGGGATTAATTACTAAGTAGCCATGTGCAGGATTATTCTGTTTTTCTTGAAGAACAGAACAGCAGCATCAAGATTTGTATGAAAATGTTTAGCTTTCAGCAGAAAATTCCACTTTTACACTAGTATTAGTAACAACAGTATCCATTGCAGGAGGGACAATAGGATAAAAACATCCCAGACCAACACTGGCACTTCTGAGACAATTATTTGAGACATTAGAGCTCCATAACTGGCCTTAATGATTCTACAAATTGATCAGACTATCATTGAAATATTGAGAAAAAGTAATACTGACTTTATTTACAGGCTCATGGAAAGTATGACAAAGGAGAGCAGGAATGGTAAATCTGTGTACTTGTGTAAAAGATTTTACATAGAAGGTTTACCTAGAAGTAGCCAACTGTCAAGGGCAAAGGATAACAGGCAAGTTAAACTTGTTCAGTCTATTATTGTAATAGGGTGGCCATGTGAAAAACAGGACACAGCTCCTATACCATGAACAGATGAGGGATTTCTGTAGGCGAAGGTGGCCTGAAATTCCCTCTTCTCACCTATTAAAAGTTTTCAGAAAGTATTTTCGCTATTTAAAACTGTTTTTGTCTTTTCAGACAGAGAGATATGCACAAATAAATGATGGCGACAATAAGGAGACGTGCTAAGAATCTGGAGTGACAGGATTTCACTTAGCTCTCATTTCCTTACAAAGTAGCAACAGAAAAACTACAGTCTGAAAGTCTTCTGCACTGTTATTCATAATTTCATTTCATTGTTTCATAAGATATGGCAGTGCACACTCAAATTCAAGACATCAAGCAAATGAAAAAGTGGGACAGGGCTTCTATTCTGGGCAGAGCTATCATTGCCAGACAAGTCTGGGAACATGGTACAAAGAAATCAGCAAAGATAAGGCATGAAAGAGCAGCAGAACTAGCAATGACTTAGCTTGGAGTTTTATGTAGAAGAATACTGCCTCTAAAATGCAAAGTAATTGGGTTTAACCATCTTACACAGGCTAATTGTTTGACATGCCTACTATAGAAAACATCATTCTGATAATCATAATTTGACTTACAAAAGACTTCTGTGTGAACACTCCTAGTTATGCAATCTCGTTTTGCAATTCATCTGTCTTCAAAATAATTTGAACATTTTATACTGATTGTGAACTTGGTTGTTTTTTTCTCAACCTCAACAACCTAGACCCCAAATTTCAGTAAACTAAACCTGAGACAAACTTTGTGTATGGGAATTTGAGGGGCTTTGGTAAGAGGCAAAGAAGTAAAACCAATTAGCGAAAACCAAAACAGAGAGCTTTATCACACTAGCGAGATCCTGCAAGAAAACGGGAGTTAAACGTGATTTAAATTAAATTCGAATTTAAACAGAACTTGCACATTTGGGAAGTTTATCACACTGTATTGCTGCTAAAATGAAATAACGCGAAGTTAACTGGCAGTTAAAGTGGAGAAAACAAGCAGCTTTTTAAATCCCTTTTGTTACAAATTTAAAAAGCTGCTGGTTTTCTCCGCTTTGCATTTGAAATAACTTTGCATTATTTCACATTAACTGCGATTGTCATGTGATAAACTTTAGACATTTCCAGGTTATCTTCATGTTATATCACATTTAACTCCCATTTTCCCATGAGATCTTGCTAGTGTGATAATAAAGCAGAGAAGCAAAGACTTGTGTGGAAAATTACCTATAAGACCTAGAAAGAAGGAAGTCAGTGTACTAATATGAAGAAAACATCTAATTTAGAGAATCCTAGCCTAGGCTGGGGAGTCAAGGGGCTATATTATTGCTAGGTGTAGAGATTAAAACTGGTCGAAAAATTCTGGCACACATTTTCTTTTATAGGAAGCAAGTGAAAGGGCAGTAAGAAAAATCAGGAGGAATGGAAATCAGTTGTGAGCTAGGAAACCAAGAGAGCAATGTTAAATCAGTGTTCTGTACCTTATTATAGCTTGAGAAGGCTGCAATACCCTTACAGTTTAATGGAATATGAATTTTGACCATGGAAACTTATATCAACACTGATATAAAAATTAAGTAGCAGGAGAGGGAAGCTGAGACCTAAATCCAATTTCAACATCTAGTTCCTTGAACCAAAGGAACTTAGACTCACAAAATTCTCATTGTTCAATACACTACTCTAGTTGGGACTAACAATTGGATTTAGGATTGAATTTCACATACAGATTTGAACTAGCAAGTGTGCTTCTAATACAGTGGGCCCTTGTGTTCCAGGAAACCCCTTGGATAACAAAATCTGTGTAGGCCCAAGTCCCATTAAATACAATGGCACAGTAAAATGGTATCCCTTATTTAAAATGGCAACATCAAGATTTGCTTTTTAAAAAGTATGTATTTTTAAAATATTTTCAAGCCATGGATGGCTGACTTCATGGATAAAGAATCCGTGGATACAGAGGGCCAAGCGTAAATATTAAATTACTCCAATTTTCATGCATAACAGCTCAGCCAAATTTTCAGTCCTATACACACTTCCTTAGGAATAAATTTATTAAAACCAGTCAGTTGCATAATATGTGCTGTACTGAGTGACACAGTGAATTTCAGGCTCATATGCTAGTTTGCCTTAAAGAAGGCTGATTGCTTAAATGCAGATCTGTTAAAATTACTGTTTGGACTACAACTCCAACCAGCTGGAGAATTCTGGGAGATTTAGTACCAAAAATCCCTTCCCAGCCTCTGGTTAAATGCCACCCAGAACCTCCTATGCACCTACTTTAATCAACAGAAACCATCTTTCATTATTCAAAGTAAAAACCTCATTAACTGATGTTAAAATATCATGACCTCCTCTTCTTGAGGAAATGTGTTTTAAATCTTTATTCCCTCTGGATAACAATTTGTCTAAATTTTGTACAATAAATGGAAACCTATCACTCATTTCTACTGGCAGAAATGGTTAATTTCAATTGCACAATTTAATATCTCACAGTTAAAAACTGTGTGGCTAAAAGACACTTGTGTCTTGCATAAAGAGGAAAGTGGGACATAAATTGAATGGAATAAATAAATAAATTTGAAGCGATTTCTAGCTAACTTAATATTTTAAATGAGCAACACAAGTTTACGCCTTGCAAAAGTATTTAGTTGGAAGAAGATCTGGAATACTAACCAACAGTTCTACAATATATTAATGCCTTCTGTCTCACGGTGATTTGTAAATGACTTTGTGATAATCCACATTTGATTAAAAAGTAAGGCTACTATGATTTTATTATACAAAAGTAAGCATGATGATAGAATGGCTGGATTAAAAATGAATTCTAGATATTTTAATTTGTATTAGAGAAAGGATTATTTCCATTTGCTAGAGAAAGTTTGCCAAATTTTAACCTTACAAAGACATTGTTATTGAAAGAAACTAGTAAAACGTCAAACAGAGGTGAAGGAAAGAATGTATAGTGAGGCAGCACACATATAGGTCTGTGGAAATTAGCAGCATACCACTGACTACTGCATTCCTCTGTCTGACCCCCTTATTCTAGCTCTTCTCTCCCTCTGTTCTCATTTTAAAACTAACTACTGGGGCAGAAGAGACCTCCTGGAAGAGGCAGCTTTAAGTTGCCCCTTCCGAAGGCAGATTGGGGCTGCGGCAACAGCACATCATGCTCCCAAGCCACCTTCAAACCTCCTGAAAAAGGAGCGGCAAAGAGCCACTCCTTTTGGGGGCAGTTAAAAGCCGGCTTTCTGCCCGTGCCACAGCCGGAAGTTGACTTTAAGGTTCTCCGGGGGCATGCCATGTATAAACAGGATACCACCGGAGCGTCTTGAAGCTGCCCCCCATGTGGGCAGCCAGATGACTTCAAGACATTTTGGAGATGTGCTGCATATGAACGCCACATCCCCAAACTGCCGGAAAGCCAACTTTTTGAGCCAGGCTGTTCCAGCTCTATGACTGGTATAACATGCGCATCAATTTAAACGGTATAGTTCTCCAAATTTATCTTGAGAAGACAGTTTAATGTTAGTTGCAAATTACTTAGCACCAAAGAGTTAAATACCAAAGGGCAACTTTTGTTGTGAAAAACTGAGTATAAATTCAAGCACATTCCAACTCATGTGTCCTCTATTGTGAGAAAAGAAATGTCAGGTCTGCAATGAGCCATACTGTGATTTGAACTCTAGATGTCATTCTGTTTTCCCACTGCCATCATAAGTCTCGTCTTTTTAATAATGGGAAATCAATTAAGGAATGTATTTGCTTTCTACTATTTTTCAAAGTCTTTATGTTACTCACTAGAATTATGCTTTTTTAACACTATCAGCTTTAGGATTATATTTTAAATATTATATCGATAATTGCTTTTTAAATCTAAGCTTTCCTGTTTATTGTTTTATGAAAATAGTGGGAGGGTTTGTAAACCACCTAGGGGGCCAAATTTCTAATGTACTGTATATACTTTTCACTAACAGCTAATGCTGTAAAAAGCCTTCCTCCAAACCCAAATGAGGTCAGATACAGGAAAGTATGATCTAGCAGGTATTTTAACTCTATATTTAATATCCACCCAGACCCTCTATTTAAAAAAAAAACTAGTGTTAGGGGAAATAATCTGAATGACACATGGAAGAGATTATTCTCTGTCTGTTGAATATTATCATCATTACACACAAAAAAATTTTCTACTTTACAGAATTCCTACCATTAAAATACATTTTACTATTTCTAAAACTCCACAAGTAGAAAAGTATTTATTTTTCAGAAGGGCCAAGGATGTTCTTGAATTTCTCTGTAAGATTTGGTTGGCTGGTTTTAAACTTTTCAATAATAATAATAATAATAATAATAATAATAATGTCCTGCCATATCAGCAGGCTAGTGATCTGCGGATTAGAGCATCTGTAGATCACCATACCCAATATTATTCAATGACGGTATGTCAGTGTGAATGGACTGACATGGATGTGCACACAGTGCTGCCCATTGAAAAATATAGAGCACAATCTTCCATGTTATTTTTTTTCCAACTGTAGGGGCCCTCAGAACCAAATTCCTGTAGTGGGAAGAGTCCACTGTAATTATATTATTATTATTATTATTATTATTATTATTATTATTATTATTATTATTTCTTAACTGCCTCTCCCCATGTCTTGAACGGGGGAACAACAGATTAAAATATGGTGGCCTCTAGGCATCCACTGGAGTTTGGTTCCAGGACATACATGGATACCAAAATCTGTGGATATTCAAGTCACATTAAGTACAATTACATAGTGAAATGGTGTCCCTTATATATGATGGCAAAATCAAGGTTTGCTAAATGGAAATCATGCTTTTTATTTTCAAAAGTCATGGATGGCTGAATCTGTAGATAAAGAATCCATGGATGCAGAGGGCCAATTGCACAGCAACAAATAAGCATATAACACAGTTAAACACATGAACAGCAATTTAAAATATACAATCAGATAAAGGAGCATAACATCATTATTTAAAAATCATATATTTTAAAAAGAATCAATTCATAATTTAAAATTCATAATTTAAAAACAATCTGGATAGGTCTGCCAGAAGAGATTTTTTTAAAATGCTGTTTTCAACTCAGACAGTGTATCTGGCTGTTGAATCTCTTCTGACAGATTATTTCATAATGTGGGAGTGGTTGCAGAAAATGTCCTGTGATTAACTTCACAGTCTGAATGATGTAAATGTCCCCAAAAGATCTGAGAGTAGAGGGTAGAATATACAGGAGAAGATCCTGTAGATAACCTGGACTCAAACCATGTAGGCTTTTAAAAGGTAGGGCTTTCAAAATACTGTTAGCCCCAAAGCACTAATCCACTATTGCCTCATTGCCACCATATGCTAACTACTAATAAGCAAAATAGAACTAATACAGTATTACTAACATTTATTAGTATTTCCACCTCTTGCCTTGCTGCTGCTGCCTCCTCTTCCTCCTCTTTGCCCACAATATATTACTAAACTAACAGCATGGATAATATTTTGGAGAATCTTTCAACTATAAATGAGTTGATTTCCTAATTACAGTGACTGTGCTACATAAGTATAATGAATTATACTACATGTAGACATCCTCACCAGTTATAGTCACAATAAGGGGACCTCCTCTGAGTCCTACTAGTGGTGGCAACATGATGAGAAAGGACAGAAGAAAGGGCCTTCTCAATGGTGGCACCTGACTTGTAGAGTATCCTACCACTGGATGCCCAGTTGGTACCAACAGTTTGCTTTCAACACCAAGTCAAGGCATGGCATCAGTGTAAGTACCCAACTGAATGGTGACTTTAGAAAGGTGCATATTGTCTTTCTGCTAAACTATAATACATCTCATCACAGATCTAATTTTATAGCCTTTGTAGGAAACTGGGGGGATTAACGGTAGCATGACTACAGTTTTCCCAACTCACAGAATAGCAACACATGTTTGTAAGATTAATTATTTTAATGTATTGCAACCAAGATAATTTGCAATACCTTTGAACTATATGATATAATTTTCTGAATTGTACAATAATTTAGTATCACTGCAGTATTGTTGTCATGTCTTCTGTGGTAAATGTGTGTTCTATACCATATTTCAATATAAAAGACAAGCACCAAAATCCAGGGCAGTTCATTCATTTCTATGAAGTACAGTAGAGCACAAATAATTCTGGCTTGGATGGTTGCCAAAGACATTCTTATTGGAAGTCCTACTAAAACGAAGATATAAATTTTGAAAACAGGAAATATTGCAAATAAAGCTATGACCTCCCACTGACCATTTTGAAAATTCACTCACCTTTTATCTGATATAAGGGATGTTCAGGGAAAGGGTAGGAGGCTAGGGTGCCAAATAAGACTAATTAGCTAAAAGTGAAAATGCAACCTGAGAAATAGACTCACAAGGAATGTAAACTACATGGGGAGGAAGGTCTGTAGGTGTCAATCAATAACAAAATGCAAACTGTCAAGCTTGCTTTGCTAACAAACTGTCACATCAACAATATGCAGTTAATGACTACAAATTAACTGTATACCAGATGCTTGACACTTTGTTATGACACTTAGCAAGCTAGTTGACATTTGGGGGGATCAAAGCTTCATTAATTATACTTTGTATAACATGTACAACCTTTATGCTAATGTCCAAATATTCCTTAAGGTGAGACTATACAAGTGGTAAAGTCAGTTTTAGAGCTTGGAAACATTCTTTCAGGGTGGGGATAAATCCCAAGGGTGGTTATTAAGATTTATCACTTAGTCTAAAATACTCTTTCCCTTTAATTTAATGCACGACCCTAATGCACTCTCATTCTTATTTAGAGATACACTGTGGGAGCAATTGTGCATTTTTCAGCCAAGAAAACAACATTTGCAAATGTACTGTACTTAGAAGGGGAAACTTTCTTTAAAAATCTCCATCCATGTATCTATGTATCACTTACATACAGTTGGCCCTTCTTATACACTGATTTTTTTATACATGGATTTAAGCATCCTTGGTTTGAAAATGTTCCAAAAAAGTATAAATTTCAAATATCAAACCTTGATCTTCCATTTTTTTATATAAGGGACAGCATTTTGCTATGCCATTATATTTAATGGGACTTGAGCATCCATGGATTTTGTTATACATGGGGGATCCTGGAACCAAACCTCAGCGTATAACAAGGGTCACATCACTGGGAGGCATTTCCACAATGAACAGAGACCCCTATTGTCTGAGCACTTGTCTGCCACCCGAAGGGCTCCTCTGCATCATCCAAACACTTTGAGATAGCTATCGAAGACATTGTTCTGAAAACTGAAGCTAGCATTTCCCCAATTTACACAGCTAATAATAATGTTTGACATGCAAGTAGGATTCATTGTAATGTTCGAAGTTACACCCTAGTACTAATGAAGTCCAGTAGTGAAATGATAAAAATAATTTCCTTCAAATGTACATTTAAAATTTCAAAATTATTTTGTATGATTTCGAAAATACATTAAGTAGCACTACTATATCACTTTTCATAAGTTATGCTGTTTAGCAATTTTAATTTAAGGATATACCTATATAATAGAGGAATGCAGTGGCTTAGCGGTTAAGACACCAATTCTGATGATTGGAAGATCGGAAGGTTGGTAGTTTGAGGCCCAGGTGCTGCATGATGGGGTGAGCTCCTATCACTAGTCCCAGTTTCTCCCAACTTAGTTTGAAAGCATGCAAATGCATGTAGATAGATAGGTACCACTTCTCAGTGAGAAGGTAACAGTGTTTGGTGCTGTCATGCTGGCCACATGACTACCAGAGCAGTCCTCAGACAACACTGGCTCTTTGGCTTAGAAACAGAGATGAGCACCTCCCCACTACAGTTAGTTACGACTAGACATTCATGTCAAGGGACTACCTTTACCTACCTTTATACAAGCAACACATCATTTACAATTTATTATGGCAAAGGAACTATTTTATTACAATTTATCCACACCAGGAGTTTAAAGTTATATACAATTAAATTTGTACATTAGCCAAGATAAATATTGCTTGTTGTTGGCAGAAGGATGAG
>NC_056524.1:128692299-128703982 GCF_019175285.1 Sceloporus undulatus | reverse complement strand
ACTCCAGCAATGCACAGAAATACATTTGTATGGGAAAACGTAGATATTTTTTTTCCCTGATTAGAATTCATTTTCTTAATACGCCAGATTCTAAAGACAGCTCTATTTTAGTTCGCTTTAAGCATGAAAAAAGACACATGCTCAATCAAATCTGAATCTGAAATTAACCTGTCACTTTTAGACACCACATTTTAGAGGTGAATAAAAAAAAAACAGGTTTTTCTTTTAAAAGTTTTAATACTGGAGAAAAGGCTAATAGTCTACAAGAACTGTACAAATTGACAACAAATCCGATAATAATATTCAGAAAATTATCTCCCCACAAGCAAATGGAAGTTAAGGTGAGCCATGGTTGGGAAAAAGGTAATCTTATGCTTTCTGCTCTACTGAAGTCTCAGTTGTGAATATATAGGAAATTGTGGTCCACATTACCCTAGCCTCTTGAATTCTCATTCATTCTTGGTATAATATATGGCCTCTTCACTATTATGAAAGGATATTTGCAGATATGTGTATCATATAGAAACATGTTAGAAAATTTGAAGCTAAAGATCCTCCTCTTAGCTAGGTGACAAATCCAAAGGTTAGTCCCGCCTTGATGTAATCCTTGATGTAATAATAATAATAATAATAATAATAATAATATCTCCCTGCGGATCAAGGTGGGAAATATTATTATTATTAGACCCTAGCAGACCCACTGAATAGATTAGCCTTGTTAATTCAATGCTTCGATAAGACCTATTGACTCAACAGCCTATTCTATTTGGGACTAATAACTGGATTTAACCCCCCGTTTGCTGCAAAATAGGAACACAGGGTGAACCATGATAGATCAGACCAAATACCTACTTACTCCAGCATTCTTTATCAAGAGCAGCCAGTCAGAAATCCATGGGAAGCCTGCCAGGAAGATTTAAATGTGACCATGTCCTCTGTCTTGTGCTTGCTAGCAGTTTCTATAAAGTTTCTATAAAGAGAATGCTGCGTCCAATACTGGAGATAGGACACAGCCATAATGACTAGTAGTCACTGTTAATCTTATCCTAGAATCTCCATGAATTTGTCTAATCCCCATTTAAAGCTCGTGAGCATCACTGCATTCCATGGAAGCCAAATCCATAGGTTAGCCCCGGTGCTGTATGAAGTAGTCCTTTTGTGTTACCACTTAACACTTAGCTTCAATGGATGGCCCAAAACTCTGATATCATGAGAGGCAAAGGAAAACCTTAAATTTCTCTCCACATCATGTATAATTTTACATGCCTCTACTATATTTTCCCTTAATTTTTTCCAGTTTAAAAAATGAAACAAGCATAACTTTTCCTCATATGGCAGTTGCTCCAACCACTTGGCCAGTTCAGTTTTCCTTTTCTGCATACTTTCTGGTTTTACAATATCTTTTTTCATGTGCAGTAACTAAATACCGAAGTTTTCAACTAGCCACAAGAACTACACAAATCTTCTTTCTCCTTCCATAGTTTGTTTAAATCATAATTTAGTGTTATGTCAGGCATCAGAATGTTTAATGTTTAATATACTCCATCAAGTATAGCTATATGCCTGGGTTTGCAAATCGCCTGACTGAACTCAGATTCTATCCGGAGGTTACATGTGTTGCACCCGCCAAGTGGCATCAGAGGCAAAAATCCATGCAATAGGGTCCGGATGCAGCCCAAATTAAAATTCAATTCAGGAGTGGTAAGTCAATGTTTAAAGCTGTGCAATAAGCCCCTTAGTCTGCACTACAGCAATGTAAAACTGTCCTATGAGATAGTTAAGCTGAAAGTATTTACTACTATACTAGACTGCCAAGCAACATGAATTAAATTATGCTCCATCACTGGTTATAAACTGCCTCTTTCTATTTTCTCTCTAAATTAAATGCATCAGAATAATTCTAATTGTTCTCGTTATCCCTTTCCTGTTTCCTGATCACACACCCAAGTATATCTCCACTTAGAAAAACACACCTGATGGTGTCTGTGTTGTACATTACACAGTTGTAAAACATTGAGAAGGTAGTTTCCTCCCATTCCTACCACTGGGAAGCATCTGGTCTTTGGGAAAGCTTGTGGATTGACAGCTGGCCGAGACAGCTCACACATCTGCAACTATACACATGTAAAACCAAAGGAGACAAGAAAAGAAACATACACTGCATCCACTGCCTCAGGCTTAGTAATCCACATCCAATGCTATGTTCTTTACAAGAAGCAATAGGCCAAAATCACTAAAGTATGGAGCTGACAGTAGACAAGTCTGAAGACTGTTTATTCACAATCTGTTCTTCCTTCAAATAGCAGAGAGTGACTTTACCTGAGTTTCCAATGGTCTGTCTCAGAGGCAATCATCAGAACCTACGTAACTTTTACCATTCATTTTTACATCAATCTAAGTCAAGTTATTTATTTTCTAAATTCATAATTTATTTATTTTTCCAAAAAAAAATTAAACTGAGCTTTACTAAAGCATTAGTAAGGTGTACTGAATGGGAAAGAAAAAGTCATATCATGATCAGATTAAATAAATAAATAAATAAAAGAAACAGTAAACACAATGCACTCATAAAAGAGTACTAAAAGATTGACAATTAAATAACTTTTAAGTTGATGCTTAAAAGATAGTAAAATCAAACATCTGTGAATGTGTGTTGCAGTTCACTTGTAGAATATTGTTAAGTTTACACACTTCTTTGAAAAAATTTAGTGTCTTCATTCTTTAGCAATCACAGGTAAAGCATTCACATTTTATAAGAAGCAAATATCAAACCCCTATTTTCTGGACTTCCCCAGGAGTCTCAGGGAAACCTGCAGCCTTCCGGATGCTGATGAACAACTAATCTGATCATCCCTCACCACTGGCAAAGCTAACTAGGGCTGACAGGAATGGGAGCCCAGCCTTTTTCAAATATATCAAATTAAGAAATGAGACTGCCCATAATGGAGAAATGAGGATCTACCGTATACATTCTGCTGTGCCATTTTTCTGTAAAGGAAACTCTCTCTCTCTCTCTCTCTCTCTCTCACACACACACACACACACACACACATATATGCTTAATCACACTAAAAATGTGGATTTTGCATCACCTAACTTGCTCACTGGGATAGAAACCCCAACTGGCTACAGAAAGGCATCCGTCTTAATTCTGTGTGAGACCTACAGGATCCCAAGATACCTTTAACTGTTCCATCTCACTTAGTAAACACATTAACCAAGCATATGATTAAGATCAGAGGATGACGACTAAGAACAGGACAGACAGCAATTCCCTATCCAGTCTTATCCAAAAATTTTATCTATGATAAAACTGAGGCCCTCAACAGACCTGCAAAATACGCTGGCATGAGGGCAGAGTGGGGGTGTGGCCCCCATGCTGGCACCACATTGCCTGACGAACCACACGTTGGGTGGCATCACATCACAACTTTGGCGCAGCATGTAGACACGCTGCAGCAAAGAGCTGTGGAAAAGCCACAGTAGTGGTGGCTAGTGCACTGTTTCCAAGGCGCTTTTATGAGTGCATTGTGTTTACTGTTTCTTTTACACTGTGGAACTGTCAGGCTGGGGGCATGGTGTGCGATTGCCACGTCCCCAACCCAGGGTTTCCAGTGGCACCGCCTCTTAGCAGTGGTGTGTCGAGCCCCATAGTGAGACCAACAAAAAGGGCCAAACTGTCTTGTATCAACTAGAAAGGACTGGATATTTTCCAGCAAGGCAAAGGTTAGAGTAGGTACGAATGATGAGGAAGAGGTGTAGGATAGGTCGAATGTGTGGTTAGTTAGGTGGGCGTAATAAGAAAGACAAAGGGAGCAGGTAGCTGACTTGAAGAAAGTATGAAGTGGGAGAATCTAAAGACTTGAATGCTGAAACTCTACTCAGACCTTGCCAGCACATCTGAGGGACTGTGGAAGCTGCATTTCAATATCGACAAGATCACATTTTGCCTAGAACTGATTTAGGCCCTTAGTTTTCCTCTTAGCAGGCAGAGTACAGGTAAAGTCTCCCTCACCTGAAATGCTTGGAACCAAACTGTTTTGGATTTCAGATATATTAAATATTTAATATTGAAATATTTGTATATACACAATGAGATATCTTCAAAATGGGACCCAAGTGTAAATACAAAATTCATTTATTTTTCATAATACACCTTCTATACGAAGCCTGAAGGTAATATTATACACAATATTTTTAATATTTTTCTGCATGAAGCAAAGTTTGTATATGTTGAACCATCAGAAAACAAATGTGTCACTCTCTCAGCCAACCATATGGATTTGTAGTTCTTTGGATTTTGGAATTCCGGATAAGGGAGACTCAACCTGTACATTACATACATGAATAAGAGAACTTAATACAAAGTCCAAAAGTAGGCCAATATTTTCATTTTACTTTAGGGCTACAATGATGATAAAATACAATTCTAAAAAATCCTATCATTCTGGGCCAGCATAGGATTTGTAGTGTAACACATCTGAATGTACCTTTCTGGAAAAAGCTGATCCAGGTTATGGCACCAGTTGCTCTGTGAGAGATTGCCTCCAGGGGAGGACACCTAATATGCTAATATACCCAGCAGTGCCTCTCTGGAGGGTAAATCATTACTTTTTATGTTTCTAATACAAACTTCCTCTTTAAAAAGGTTGCTTTTCTTAACATGAGCTCTATCTTTAGCAGAGAAAGGCTGATTTGAGAAAGCACGAGAGCCAAAGAAAATACAGGAAGCTGTCTTATACTGAGTCAGACCACTGGATACTGGTTCATCTCACACACACACATACCCCACAGCCCACCAAATACTAGTCCCTAAGTTTAGCCACTGGGAACAATGGTTCTGCAAGGCTACAGGCAGGAATATTTCCAACGCATAGGTGGATATCCCTGATCTCCCAAGCAGTCTCTCATTCAAATACTAAGCAGATCTGGCTCTGCTTAACTTTCTAAATCAGGTAAGATTAAGGATACAGTAGCAACATACAAAATGACATATCTGAAAAGACAAGAACCATCTCTAAGAGTGGGGCTATTATGATCAACAGACAACAGCAGAGCTACCATGGATTGTAAAGAATATCATTTGTGTGCTATGTACAAAAAGTTTACTTTGGAATTGTAGTTTATGATCCATGCTTGCCAGCATTACTCTTGCTCTGTATCTATTTGCTCTATGAAGTTTAGAGAGAAAACATGCAACTCTTAAATTCCACACAAGCTATCTGTAGGCTGCTCATCCATTATCTTAAAGCACTCACTCTATACACAGTCTACTCCTGCTGCAGTTCTTTCATCAAAGCCTAATGGTTTGTTTCAAATAATCAAAGTAGTGTTTATATCACTGTCCTCAGGTGTAACCATTTTGTTTCCAGGAGAGCATTATAGTACATACCGGTGTCACAAACAATAAATCAAATGAACTAGATTTGTTTCTCTGCCTTAGCCAATCTACTTCACATCTCCAGTTCTACAGTATTTCTGGTTTCTTCCAAAACAAAAGAAATTATACACATAGTCATACCTTAGTCATACCTTTTGAACACCAAAATGAAAGAAGTTTATGTTTGAGGATAAACCAAGGCTTCCTAACCCTGTTTTCAATTTATCTTGCATCAACGGCAAGACTTTGTTTTGGTCAAGAAGATTCTACAGTGCAATATTTCACAATGCACAATAATACGCTCTCTCCCTTCCTCCACCTTTTTTTGTTAAGTGAATTCTCAGTTAATCGCTCTTCTGAACAAGCCACAAGATCTGCGGCAAAATGATGTCCCCATTTATATTCTGAGTAACTTCAAATAAGTAGAGCAACTCAGAATGCTGGGGCAGGGAGAGGAGACGAAGATGAAAATCCAGCTGTGTGCCATGTTCTCTTCTGAACTTGCACATTCTGCTTGCACAACATGGGTCTTAGCAGTACTGCACCCTATTATGCTGACCATTTTGGATTGGCATGGGAATGACTCTGCCGCTATTATTCTCTTCACCAAAGGAGACCAGGAATGTCACATAGAAAATGGCTGCTATGTACAGAGTACACTGGGAAATGAAATTCGCTTGACTATCAATCATGTCTGATTTTCAGTTAATGGAATGACACAGACATCAGCAGTAGGAGATTTTTGTCAGTCCTATTAAAGCAGAGGGTGAGAGTTGCCTTTATTACAGCTTAAGGGGGCAACAGGGGAAAAAATTACATAGGGGACCAAAGGCTCTCTCTATTCTAGAAACTGAGTTAATGTAAGTGTTAAGCACTATCACCATTGACACCCAGCAGATAACCTCACCTTGGCAAATAGAACCTATATTTATATATCCCTCGCAAAGTAGGAGCTAAAGACTGTAAGCATGAGGACAGCATGTGCAGGTTTCAAAGCATGCCATCCCCCAAAAAACAGCCGGTATAACAAAGATTTCCAATTTTACTAGTTTACCCTTTGGAGTTTGAAATGCAACATAAATTATGCCTGATGCAAGCATCAGCCACACTGGATTCCTTTTCACAATGATCCATCTGTTCCTAAAACCCAAAATTTGGTGAATCACCCAAGTCTGACAATGTTTATCTCAAGAAGGCAGAGTTGAGTTTACCAGCATGCACTACCAAACAAAGCAAGGCAGATAAAGTTGTGTAAATTTGTAAATGTGCAGCAAATATAATTATTTCTCATTTAACTTCCTCCTACAGATTTAATGGTCTCTGAATCTAAAGTAAAAACAGAAAGAAAAATAAGAGGGGATTTAAGAAACAAACTCAAAAGGTTTGTGGCTTTATCAACATTTATGAACTTCTGGCTATTAAAGCCAAAAACTTTGTTTTTATGAAACATGTAAGTACATTAATGTAAATAAATAAACAGTTGAAGCTGCATTGCTAATGAAAAAAATTGGGTAACAAAATCTCCAAAACAGGTGTAAGTCAAGAGGAGTGGCTTAGATCCTGAGTTGCTGCTCCATTCATCAAAGTTGGTATATGTCTTCTACCAGTTCTCTCCTGCAACTTCCACTCAACTACTTAACCACCCAGAATATCTCACTATGTTCAAAACAGTCCTCCTGTTCCCAGGAACACATTCTCAGAAAGCACAGTGATATCATAAAGACCATCTTATGTTGCTGGCTCCAGGAAACCATTGTCTCTGTTCAACCCAGTCTTGAGGGACTGGAGTTCATGGATATAGTCAAATTTTGCTTTCCAGTCTTCCTTTGTAGATTTTTTTTTGTTGTTGTTGTTCAAGCACTGCTTTTCTGGAGTCCAAGATGGACTCCAAGATGAACTCCAGGAAGATTGAAATGTTCTATTCCCATTCCTAATGTCTGATTTTTGTCCATTTGTCTTCTGGAGCAGAGACTGGCCTATTTGCCCAATGCAGAGTGCTAAAGGGTATTGTTGACAGAGCATGGCATATATCACATTAGAAGATGAGCAAGTGAAAATACCTTTGATATTGTGAGGGTGATTAGGTCTTGTTATTACATTTTCCAAGTAGATGTGTGCGCAGAGTTGGCATGTGGATTTGTGATACAGACTTATACCCATCTCCCCTTCCCATCCATGCTGTGTATTGTCTTGTAGTAAGTAACTATATTGCTCCTAATATTCCCATTATTCACATATTCACATTAGAGTGTATTTTACTTCCTATATTCCACATTTGGTTGCTTTATTTCTTATTTCTTTCTTTTGTATTTAACATTGTAATCTTGCTGCGTATATTGTCAGATCCTTGGATCATAAATAAAACATAACGTATATCCATCAATGGCAGGCCTTTACTCTTCATTGGGCAAACAGAGCAGTCTCTGTTCCAGAGCATAAACCAGACATTAGGAATGCAGGTGCAACCAGTAACATAATATTTCAATCTTCCTGGACATTTTACCTCAGAACAACATTCTTTGAACAAAAAAAGTACAAAGGAAGATTTGAAAACAAAACAGAAGAACTGGAATATAGTCAGCCCTCCATATCAGCGGAGGTTCTGTCCTGTCCCTCCCCGTCTACATCTACCAAAAAGCACAGGACCTGAAGTCCCATTATTGTCTATGGCTGCACAATATCCACATTACCATGTCAGCACAGCTACATGCATTCATCGCCATACCAATGGAGTAGGACCATCCACAGATGCTTCAATCCACAGATGACTTGAAGCTGATTGTATGTCCACAAACTCCAGTCCATCATAGTGGGTTGAACAGAAACAATGGTTGCCTGGCACACTACACATATTATAAAACTAGTTAACACCCCAGAGTCATGAGGGTTCATTTTCTCAGTTTATCACATCTGGTTCCCAGCCAGTAGCACATTACATTCCAATAACTTATTCCACCATTCACATGTTTGTCTACTCACCTTGGTTTTAGGCAACAGCTTTCCTTCTGCCTTTGTCCCCCAATGACCATAATTTATTATTATTATTATTAACCTTTATTTATGAAGCGCTGTAAATTTACACAGCGCTGTACATGCAATCCTTTTAGTTAGACGGTTCCCTGCCCTCAGGCTTACAATCTAAAAAGACATGACACAGAAGGATTAATAATTAAAATTGAACTTGTTACCTCATCACCATACCCACAAGTTTTGCATTTCTATTGCTATTCAACCTGCTCATTGGTAACTGAAGAGGTCTGTTCCTAGGTACCTCACTCCATGCACCTGATGAAGCAGACTTAAGTGTACAAAAACTTATGCTACCCACATCTTTCTCTCAGTCTCAAAGGTGGTGCAAGATTCTGTTGCATATTGATCCAGACTAACAGAATGGCTATGTTGTTGAATTTTGCAATTTATAGTATTTATTTAAAGGTCTTACCAACAATGCAGTGATTTCATGTGGTTGATTTTCCAACCTCCATTTGTATGTGGGGATGGAGGAACATTAAAGAGTGTCTCTTCCAAATACAAAGCAGTTTAGAACCACATTAGCTTTATGTAAAACCTGAAGCCATTTGTTACAGAATACATCTATAAATCCTTATTTGGAAAAAAAAAGTCAACAGTTCAATAAAATATACAATAATTTCAATAATACAATGACATTAGTTTGAATCAGTACAGAGAAAAATAAAAATGAACATGCAAAAAGTAAAGTCATCCACACTACTAGATCTAATCTTGCTGCATTCCGAGAAACTCCAGAAGGCTGACTTAAATACAGTTCAGAGACAGAGGGCAAGGTCTTTGCACCATGCTCAATAGTTTACAGTTGGATGTCACACCTCCCCTCCAAAGGAGGCTGACGGAGGAAAAAGAAAATGATGGGGAGTAGAAATGAGGGCAAGTTTTCTCCTAGAACATCCCTGCCTAATTCTACAACTGGTGAACTGCAGAGGAAACCTCCATGCATTGACTTCATCAGTGTCAGGAATCACTTTTGAATTAGCTGCTAAGACTTCTACAAGCTTGTTTCCTACCTTTTCCAATAAGCAGAGGGAGCAAACATGGCTGGAAACAGTACTGACAATATAAATGTTGGAACAGCCCACTTTGGCCTTTATCCCAGAGATCTAGCCAAGCGACGGTTCCAAGTAGCAGTAACTGGGGAAAGGTCTGACTCTTTCATCTGGCTCACTTGTCCTGAGAATACTTTGGCCATTTCCCCACTGCAGAGAAGCAGCCTGTCATGAAACCAATCGCAGTATCTGTTTTCTTCAACAAGTGTTCAAGTACTTGCACAGCATCACATAGAAAAGTCTCAATTAAAAAAAAAACTATTTATAACATTTGAGAACACAGAACAACATCAGAACAAAAAATACAGAACAGGCTCAGAATTGTCCAGGTGTCTGAGGAGATGATACGGATCTTAACTGCTTCTTCTGCTCACCATTGCTAACATAGCCTGGTAACACTGACACCTTCATATTCCCTGTTAAAGGGCCATCACACAACACCTTACACACAATTAGGTCAAAGTCAAAGATAATTAAGTAACTGGCAGAAAAGAGAAGTGGCCAAAGCTTCCCCAAAGAAAGGGAATTTGAAGTAGGAAAGTGAGAGTACCAGGGGTATAGGTTACTAGTTGGGGTGTCTGTGTATTAAAGTTGCCTGTCAACTTATGGCAACTCCATGAATTTCATAGGCAAGGAATACTCAGAGATGGCTTTGCCAGTTCCTTCCTCTGAAATGCAGCTACAGCATCAGGTATTCATGGGTGCTCTCCCATCCAAGTACTAACTAGAGGTAACCCTGCCTAGCTTCTAAGACTTTGGACACCCAAACAATGGCTTGCCAATATAGGCTTGGGTGTAATATTTGAGACCGCCCATGAATTGAGACCAGGGATATAATAGAAGGTGGGGCCCATTGGGCCCAACCTGCCAATAGGGGGTAGACCTAAGCTATTTAAGCTGCCTTGCTCCTTCATCAGCCTCTTTTGCAAGATTACATCCTGCCCTCCCACCCTCAGGGCAGTATGGAAATGTTCGGTCATTTCGGGGCCAGGTAGAATTTTTCTCCCCTTTTCCCAGGTTTTTTTGTCTACCTCATACTGTTTCTAGGGATGGATAATTGGCTTAGGACAGGATGTTAAATAGGTTTCCCCAGGCCTAAATGGGGATGGGGGAACAATCGGTGTGCACCCAGGCACCCTATTGAGGTGAAAGGTCTGGATCAGGGCAGCCTTTACATGGCAAGGGTCATGGAGGCTGCTCGTGAAACAGCCTTTGGGGAAGATTCGGGAGTTCTGCCCTCTCTTACAAACTCATGGGAGTTTGGGAGAGCATGCCTCATGTCTACCTCCCTATGACTGGCTGAGGATACAATACAAGGATTCAGTTGCCCTCAGAGTCTGGTGTTTTCGCCCTATGGAAGGCTGAAGAGGTAGTCTAGGTAAAGACACCTGGCTCCAGCTGAACCCACATCAGGATTTCACCCTCAGCTAGTCTCGAAAGTTTACAGTTATCAGTTCGGGTTTAAATAAGTTTTAGGTCTAATAAAGGCCCTTTTATTTACATCCAATTTATGTGTCTGGTCTCTTTATTTCATGGTGGGGGATCAAATACCATGAATTTCCTAGAGTTTTCTTAAGCAAGGAATAATTAGAAGTGGTTTTGCTAGTTTCTTCCTCTGAAATATAGTCTACAGCACCTGCTACTTCTTGCTGGTTTCCCATCTAAGCACTAGAGCTGACCATGCTTAGCATCCAACATCAGACATGATCTGGTGCCTTCAGTGTATTTAGGCAGACTTATTGTTAATGGATCATAGGGCTGAAGCACATGGGCAGGAAAAAGCAGCTCAAACTTGGTTTTTCCAAAAGCAGGTTGAAACCCCACTGTCTGTATGGTCTGTTCTAAAGGGGAGCCAAACAGCCACAGGCAGACCCCACCGCATGGCATTGAGCTGTGCCACTGAGTGATTTTTTTGTTGCCTCCCCACTATGCATATGCACTGTTACACAAACATACTCCCTGCAACCCCCAAGTACCTCCCACATCCACCCAGATGCCATCCCATTTCATGGTTGCTCCTTTGATTGGCCATACAATCGCACATACAATGCTCTGCCCATACAGGTCATCAGAGCATCAGTGTGCAAGTGATACATAGGCAAAGCACAATCATGGAGGCCTCCCCACATGTCCCCTTCACACCTTGCCCTCCTGTTGGACTATCAGGTTTGTGTTTGTTGTAATTACATCCACTGGAGTTGTCACATTATCACTTTTTTGC
>NC_056524.1:128642906-128692289 GCF_019175285.1 Sceloporus undulatus | reverse complement strand
TTTGCCACAACCCTGCACTGGCACTGGGTTGTTTATATGCAGGTGTGGAGGTGCGCATTTTCCAGGCTAAGCTGGACTATCTGGGCTTCTCTTTGCTCTAGTTTTTAGCCCTGTAGCACGGCTTCATTTTGATTTCCACCCACTTATTAATTTTGGGATGAGATTTTTTTTTTTACTCAGTGCTCCTAAGACTCACATATCTCTAGAATGATACAATCATAAATTGTACCATTCTTCTGGTGAAACTTTAGTCTAAGATGAGAGGTACAAATGTGATTCTCTTAAATGTTCATACCATGCATTATTCCCCTTTAAATCCCTATACTCGCTTCCAGTCTATACCTTGTTAATATTTTTAATTTTGGGGTATTTGAAGCCTTTGGAATGCTTCAGAGGATGCAAATTTTGACCTCAAGAGGCCCATGAGCCACACTTTCCTCATCCACTTGTAATTTTGAACTGCCCTATTATTTGTTTAAAATACCAATATTTACAGCAGGAAGTTACAAAATATATTAGCATCACCGTATGCATGATTCCAATGCTTCTTGAAACTGGTAGCTGGGGGGGAAAGTCCAGGAAGATTTAATTCTGCATGTCTGTAATCAAGGTGTACCTTCCTTTTATTTCCTTTTATTTATGGGCATCATTGATAGGTGATGTCCTTCCTCACACTCAATTTTATGGGCAGATAAGTTTATACCATATTTTCTAAATCTATTTCTTTCACATATAATCATGCACACTGACATGAACTAAGGGTTACCCCCCCTCCCCATATGCATTTCCCATTCACCAAATGAAAGTCCAATGCTCAATCACTAAGCGAAGGACTTACATGGCTAACAATCTGTCACTAAACAGTGATTAATTTTCTGCCACCAAACTCATACATGTTAGGATTACTCCCCAATGTTCAGTTTAATTTAAGTACTTTCTGATTCATGAACAAGGGGAATAACATACAGCTATAAAGAGGTAATCCAATCCTAGAATGGCCTTAACCCCTATAATCTGCACTTCAATAGCAAGGGAAACTGTATAGTTTTCAAACTGTAATCAAGATTTTTTTTTCCTTAGGCACACACTGGAGCTGTCCTTTGCTCCTATCACTTATTAGATTACAATAAAACAACCATGCTCTCTTTATGGTGGGAACAGAGCGACCCTGGGGTGATTTATAATCTTGTGAAACCCTGTCCACACTGCTGACCAGACTTTTTTTTCCTTTTTTTGAGGTCGCTATCTGTTTCTTCAACTGATGTCTTCCTGCTGTGACAACACTGTTGGATAGCTGTCAGCACACAAGTATTTCTCAGGCTACGCATTATCTCTGTGCACATTTCTCCTGCATTTTTCCCCCTATTGAAAAGCATTTATGTGCTTGGTGTTTAGACAGCAAAGGACTATTCTAAAGAACTCTCATTAGTTTGAGGCCTGACAAAAGAAAGAAAACTAAATAGGAGAAGAATGAAGTGGATTGCCTGGTAACAAAAGAAATGAATACATTGTCTTCTAAGCATCTGATCAAACCACTACTACTTAAAGCACAACAAGTTTGCATTTTTATATATAAATAGAGAACACTGTATTCCTTCTGTCTGTAAATACTCTTCAACAGATTATAAGTGTGCACAGTTACCATAAAACATTTAAATAGCATTATTCTATGAATGCTATTTTACAATATAAAATTGAAAAAGGGAAGACACACTACTGCCACCACAATATTCATCACTGGTTGTTCTCAAATACCGCAAACACATTTATGTATATTGTTGAAGTAAATTATAAAGCACAACATTGGGGGAACAAGTATTTAAAGGATATGCATCTGATCCTTACATCTAGAACATCACATTATATAAAGAAAGTCAACTTCTCTGTACACTTTCAAGTAATCCCCATCTATTCAGACGCTGGAGGTTATTTTATACAGAGTAAAATAACCCATTTTACATTACAGAGAATCTGACTACGGTTAGATTCATACACAGAAACAGCTGTTTCTTTTTTTAACTAACTCTTGACACAGTTGGGACTCCACAGAGAAGTCTCAGAGTAAATGGGCTGAAGAAATGGGTTCTAGAAAGCAAAATCTATCAAGCAATTTACATAAAGTACTGCTGAACAATGCAGAATGCATCCAAATGCATCTTGATTCACAAGTCCAAATTCGGAAGCACAGGAGTAGACTTTTATCTTCAAACAGTGATCTGTCCATGTCACATATAGAGAGTGTGTGTGTAGGAACCCAATAGTAAGTTATCCCATCACCTGTAATGCTACTCTTTGCATTCTGTTTCCCCAGGTTTTCTTCTCTAACTTAATTCATCTGGGAGAAAAGCTCCAGGTGAGCAGCAAGGTGAGTCACAAAAAGGAGAACTATCCATGGCCTGAATGCCCACTTCCAGCATTTGGGTAATAATAATAATAATAATAATAATAATAATAATAATATATTTTCCCACTTCTCCCAATGGATCGAAGCAGGATTACAACCAAAAATCTCCATACAGACAATCATGTGTAAAATATCATAAAAACACCACAAAGTATAAAAAATTCAACTACAGTAATCACAGGGCAGCGGGCAGTTATGCTGTTATGAATGGAAGTGAGGTTTCCTAAAGTTCTTTATAGAAGGTCAGGTGGGTATGCCCGCTGGAAGAGATCCATCTTTAGTGCCTTCTTAAAGGCATCTAGGGTCGTGATGAGATGGATCTCCTCCGGCAGATTGTTTCATAACCCGGGGGCAGGGACGTAGCTAGGATTTTAGGAAGGGGGGGGTCCAGACTAAGTACCACCATTATAATGGGGCTTGAGTGCAGCGGCGCAGCAGCACACACCATTCATTTTTCTAATGGAAGGGGGGTCCGGACCCCAAGAACCCCCCCCCCTTGGCTACATCCCTGCCGAGGGCCATAGCTGTATATGCTCTTTTGGAAGTAACTGTTTGCCTGACCTTTGGGTAGTCTAACAGATTCTTCTCTGTTGTCCTGAGGGTGTGGGGCAGATTGTGTAGGGAGAGGCATTCCCTCAAGTAACTCAGGCCCAAGCCATGTATGATTTTAAAGGTAACAACCAACACTTTGTATTGCGCCCAGAAGCTAATTGGCAGCCAGTGTAAGGATTTTAGGACAGGTGTTATATGATCTGACCTGGAAGTTCCAGTGATCAATCTGGCTGCTGCATTTTGAATTAATTGAAGCTTCCAAACCTGGTACAAAGATAGCCCCATGTAGAGCGCATTACAGAAGTCTAAGCAAGAGATTACCAGTAAGTGTACCACCGTTTCAAGGTCCTTTTGGTCCAGATAGGGACGCAGCTGGCGTATCAGCTTAAGCTGGTACCAAGCACTCCTGGCCATCGCATTCACTTGAGATGATAACTGTAGAAATGGGTCCAGGAGTACTCCCAAGCTGCGAACTTTGTCCTTAGGGGTAAGTGTGACCCCATCCAGGACTGGGTGACAAATCTCCGTCCCTGGACTTGGGGTGCCTATCACGAATACCTCCGTTTTCGCAGGGTTCAGCCTGAGTTTGTTTTCCCTCATCCAGCCCATTACTGACCCCAGGCAGGCATCCAGAGAGATGCCATCCTTAGTCACTGTATCAGTCGGAGAGATAGAGAGATAGATCTGGGTGTCATCAGCATACTGATAACACTGTACTCCATGGTTCCAGATGATCTCTCCTAGCGGCTTCATGTAAATGTTAAATAGCATGGGGGACAGAATGGCGCCTTGAGGGACACCAGATGTCAGCTCTCTCTTAGAGGAGCAGCTGGGTAGACCAGCCTCAGTGTGGTTTGGGGATGTGCGCCATCTAATTGCCACACCCCCAAACCTCACAAAAGGTGCCTTTTTTGCTCATCTGTTTCAGGCCACTAAGAATAATAAAATGAAAAACTGCCTCCAATGACAGGCCTATATACTATCTATGGAGTTTATTGCACCGCTAAAAAAAATTGGGCTTACCTCTCCCAAAGTGAAGTCTAATTCAGGATCACTCAAGTTCTATCTCCTGGCTTTTGGTGCTGAATCCACTTTGAAAAGTGGCTTGCTTTCAGGAGAGGTAGGCCAGGTTTTTTAGCAGTGTGATAAACTCCTATGTAACAAGTCAAACTTACAGCAGAAAAGGCAATCAATAATACATTTTTTACTATGCCTATCAAACTACAGCTTCAGACTTGCTCTGGAAATCTAAACAATTCTTAACAAGCAGTTTGGATGTACACTGTATTTTCTTTTTCCAGGGGAATAATAAAAACATGGAAGTTGTACAAAATTTCATACAATATTAACAAGTTAAATAGGCTATTCTTTATCGATTGACTCATCACTACAAGCCATTTCTGAAAGGTGAAAAAAATATTTCATTCCACGATGAAAAGGGCAGATTGATAATCACAGTAAATAAGTCAGACTGTCCTTTGTTCTCAAGGAGGTAACCTACTGTTTTACTTCTCAAAGGACTTGTTTAATAGGATGAGCAAAGTCTTAGGGAAAACTATTAATTAAAACAGTGAAGCCTCCTTGAAAATAATGTTGCCTCTGTCGTTTACAGAGTCCCTCAGTGACTTCTTCAACAAGTCCACAAAAACACACATATTTAGATCAGGATTTGATAGAGACTTTAGCACTAGTTATGGTGAAAAGTATGATTGCTAATTAATAGTTACTGTTTATTACCACAAAAATAACTAGATTTTTTGGAATTATTTAATTTTTTGTACAATCTATTTAGTGAATATATAGAATGGTTCTAGGAGAAGGAAAAGATTGTAAATACTAGGCTTAAGAAACAGAATAAAATTTTAGTAAATAAAGTATGTACTAACATATGTAGCAGATCATTTTGCCCTGATGGAAGTGAGTATGAATAATCTTTTACACTCGTTATTTATCTCATTCTCCTGTCCAACTAGAAAAAGATTTTTGGTAGCATTTACTTTGTTTCACTCAGTCTCTATGGATATGAACTATGGATGGTGGTTTATGACAATTTCTCAACTGTTTCAAAACAAACTATTTTAAAAGCTGAATGGTTAAATTCCCAGTTTGCTTGAAACAAGAAACCAAAATTTAGGGCAACCAAAAGTGCTTTAGTGTTTCTCTCTGTTACATGGAAGGAGAAGACGAAAGGATGGTGCACATGCTCATTCTCGTTCATGCACACTGCAGCAAACCATAGTTTAGAGGTAAATGCAAATGCAGCCACTGTGATCTGATGGCTGCAAATTACATAGGATGATATTATACTAAATCTTATGCATTTGAGAGTAATAGCAAGCATAGCCCAAATCTAATTCTTCCCTTGTATAAGGCAAAGTGTATACAGTCACCCCTCCATTTTTACAGACTTGGAATCCGTGTCCCTTGCCCATTCACGGGTGGAAAACGGAGGGGGAGAAAATGGCGTGTGCCATTTTGGTTTCTTGTTGCAAGCCAATGGGGCTTGAGTATCAGTGATTTTCCATTTTCGGGGGGGAGGGGGTCTCGAACTGATCCTCTGTGAAAACGTAGGGGTGACTGTAGTTATTAACAATTAATACTTAATTCTTCTTGTTCCACCACCAGCTAAAACCCAAAAGAAAGGTAATGGAAGTCCTGAATCCATGGAGTAAACAAGATTGGGGGGAATGGGGGGTTGCAGGTTGTGCCACAGCAGTCAATAGCAAAACTAAATCTGATTACATCTCTGATGGCAGATATGATGACATCTGGTTGCTGCAATCAATGCTGCTGGACCTATCCACTGCTTCCAAACACCTTGCTCTCTGCAAGGTTATCTACACTTGGCAGAGACCTCTTTGCAACATGAGCTATAACACAATGAGTATAAGACAAAATGTGGCCAAAGAGAAACCTCCTATGCTCCAGGGTGGAATAGGTTTGTGGGCCTATGTCTGTGAATATCTTTTTGGCAGGCCATTATTTTGTCAAGTTGGCTTCCTAGGCATAGTTGCGTAGATACATTCAGCAGAAGTCTACCAATTTCAGTTGACACTAGGACATTGCTTCATTTACAATAGGTAATGTAGTGTCCCCCTGGCCTTATAGTGCACTCTAAGGACAACAGAAAGATAACTCCAAGTTGGGAAGGAAGAAGCTCATTTCTACTATCCTACTGCAATTCCAGGCTGCTACAAACATTTCTGACACATGACAAAAATAAGCCCCAGCCCTCCTCTCAAGATTAGAGCTAGAGAATGAAGGATGTATATTATGTCCTCAGTTGTGCATTGGCTTTTAGAATTCTTGGAAGATCCTGGAAGCTACTGTATGTGGTTGGCTGAATTGCCCAGGCCAAATGTGGAGAGATGCCAGTGGATGAATGGCTAGTTCTGCCTTTTAGATGGGACTATAGGTCTAAATGGCTGTTTGGTCCATGATGGCTGCTTTCCATGATGCAGCCATTTCTAAAGGTGACCAAACAAAGCATTCCACACATACTGGAAAACTGGAAGGTGAAAACAGTAGGCATCAGTAGTGACATCTTTAACAAAACATGAAAAGTTGTCCAACTATGCTAAAACCAGATTTAACACTGGGTGGCTAGGAACTACATTTTATTCCAAAAATCTTTTAATTCTTTATATACTATATATTAGCAAACTTTTTTTTCCTCTTTCACATACACATTTGTCTAGGAACACAAACACATTCACTAGTCTGGTAAGTTTTTTTTTACCAGCTATACTATCTAGATAGATAATTATTCCATAGTTAAGGTAAAAGCTTGAAAAGTTTTTATACACATATTAACAACAATTTTCAGCAACTATGGCACCCTGCTCCTAAACCTAATTACTTGAGTGTAATACTTGCCTTCATATATATGGGTTTAGGATTGGAATTCAGGTTCTTGATTTTGATTGCAAACTGACATTATAATGTGACAGAAAGTCCACTACCCTGAAATCAGTACTATTTCCCTAGTTTTTAAAAATCTCGATAGCCATTAGTTGTATATACTCAAAGTGCCTAAGAGAAAACAGCACTGTCAAACCGATGTGTTTAAGCATTGGCTGGAAAAAAATGCTCCTTCAGACAGTCTATGGAAGGATCTGTCCTGGATTGGTATATTTCTCATTTTTGCATTTGCCTTCTAGCACACAGATTTTGAACATTAATAACTGCTTAAGATTTTCACCTTGCTCCAATCAAGTGTCAAGCGCCACTTAGCAATATATATCAATGAGCATACTCAGTGTGTAACTAACCACAGATTTGATTATTTTCAAGGTGAAGTAAAAGCAACAACCTTTTCACGGAATGGTAATCCCCCAGCTGAGCACATCTTGTAATGGCTTGGACCGGGTTTATTTTCTGCAAATTTATTCTACTAATAAGTTGCTCTGTGCCTGATATGCCAAAGAGCTCATAAAAACATGGCACAGTGATATGACCAGACAGCAACCAAATCAGAGAATGATCACAGATTATTGCCATCTTTCACCCCTTAAATTGGATTAAATCTATTTTCACAAAGGGTGACATTCACGTAAGATCTTATACATTGTGTACTTCCACTAGCATAAAGTAGGAATAATAAACACAACCTATATTATTATTTAATTTTAAGGTCTTGCTTTTAAACAGAACTGATATTGTAAAAATGCCATATTTTTCTGAACCCCTAAAAATGCTACTTGATCTGTACATGTTTATATGTAAGACAATCATACTGATCTATTTACAGGCATGAAGACATCCTTAGTTTGATGAGGAGCCATACATGTAAATGGGAGCTTCTGGATGGATCTTAACCACATCCAGCAATGCACCATTCTTAGTGATAGAGGAAAGAAAATTTTCCAGTGCTTTTTTTTTCCTCCTGTGGGAACCTTTCCATTCCTTAAAACAATCTTTGGATTATAAACTCCATTAGTAACAATGAATAGATGCAACATACTACAATCCTGGCAATTCCAAAGTTGTAATTAATGTTTTTCAGGTGATTATCAGCAGGACATATATGTGAAAATACATTATCTTGTACTAATATGCAAACTAGCTAAGGAAGAAAATTACAACTCAAATACATAATAATCTGAACCAATATGAATTCACATTTTGACTCTGCAAGTCAAATCACAATCAGAACTTTCACTTTCAAAAAACACATTGAATAGTGCCTCATTTATTTTCTTAGGCTTGGGAAGCTGCAACAATGTTCCATTAATGTCTGAGAAGCAGTACTGTCATCCCTCCATATCCACGGATTCAAGCCTTGAAAATATCCCCTGCAAAAAAATCCTAAAAGCAAACTATACTACCCCATTGATTATCATGGGACATGAGCATCAACAGATTTTGGTATCCACGGGGGACGGGGGGCGCAATCGTGGAATCAAACCCCTATGGAGGGCCCACCATAGTCATAAGAAATGCCAAGGACATAAATCAAGAAACAACCCTGACCCCAATCCCCTCCCATGTGCTATTGGGACATTAACAAGAATAAACAAGCTAAATCAAGTCTTAAATTTTCATTTTGAAATTTTTGAAAACCCACATCATTAGCCTAGTCAAACTACTAGAGACAGAAGTACTAATTTAATCAAGTGGGGTGAGAACAGATAGGAAATTCTTCACACCTCTTCCTTGCTAGCAAGCCATTAAAAATAATACTTGATACAATGCATCAAATTATGTATTCCAGAACAATACATAAAGGACCAATACACCAAAGGTTCATCACTGTGGATCAGTGATTCCTACATCTTAGAAACAGTTACATGACCTAGTTCTGGATGGGGCTGAACTCCCACTGAAAGATTAAGTGCACAGCTTTGACATACTCCTGGATTCATCTTTCTCACTAGAGATTCAGTGGCTCAGAATCCTTCTGGACAACTTTGACTGGTCTAAAGCCAAGATCATTCCTGCACAGACCATTCTTAGTAATTGATGCAAAGGTAACTTTTATTTAAGAATTCATCAATGCACTCTACGCGGGCTGCCCTTGAGGACACAGAAATGCCAGCTAGTGTAAAATGTGGCAATGCATTTGCCAGAAAGAGTATCACACAGAAGCCATACCACTCTGGTTACAAAAGAATTTCACTAGCTATTCATATAGTAACAGTCTCAGTTCATGATGCCAACAATGATTTTCAAAGCCCTAGGCAGCTTTGAACCTTGGTACTTAAGGCAAATATCTTCTATGTTCTGCCACCAGAAGCATCACATCATGTGGAGATTTGGGGAATGGCCTTCTTGGCTGTGCCCCAGCTTCATAATACCCTCCCCTTGATAGCCAAACTGGCACTGATGTTTGCTGTAGCTTGGCATCAAGTTAAAACCTAGCTCTCACTTGGAGATCAACACTTGGTTTTTGACCTATCAAATTACAAGTACTGTTTTCATTGCTGAATTGTTTTAAATTGTTTAAAACTGTGTAATTATTTCTCTCATTTTGGATCCCAACCAAAATATTCAGATATAAAGTAGACTAAAAATATTTTAATAAATAGCTGAATAATCACAAATATTGTGCAAGTGGAACTCAATTCACTAGACTAATATATTAACACAATTATTTATTTATATATTTATTCCATTTATTGTCCACTTTTGTTCCAAGGAGCTCAAGGAAGTGTATCTATCTCTCCCATTTCCCCATTACATCCTCACAGAAATTCTACGAAGTAGATTTCCTCAAGATCACCTTGTGAAATTCATCACTGCATGGAGAATAGAATCTGGGTCTCCCAAATTCCAGTCTATACATAAAGTACTAGCTTTTAAACTACAATAGATCATCAGAAAACAAACCATTCTCATTTCTTTCCCAATATCTTGTTCCAAATATGAGAGAGCATAGCTCTGGCACTAGACCAAAGTCTTCTACAACTCATTTTAACTGTTTCCCATGACACTTAGGTTTAGATCTCCTGCCCGTTCTCCCACTTTGAAATTTCTCTCTCTTTGAAAAGTGGTCTTCTTACTGTGACTATAGTCAGGTGAATTCTACATTTTCAGAGTTTATGTTTTGAATGGAATGGAATGGAGTACTGTTCAAGGAGCGAGGGTCTTTTGCCTCTCTGTTTTTTTCTGGACATACACCAAACACACTCCTGAAGGATGAAAGATACCACAGAATGGTGATGACAACTAGCCATCTATATCCATGGTTTCTTTATTCCCCAATTCAGTCACCTATGTCTTGGAAATATTCCCCCCCAAAAAATTAAAATTCCAAAAATCAAACCTTGATTTTGCCATTTCATATAAGAGACACCATTTAACTACACCTTTTAATAGGACTTGATCATCCATGGATTTTGGTATCCATTGGGGGGTCCTGGAACCAAACCTCAGAGGATATCAATGGCCCACTATATAAGAAGGAGCTACGACAGGAAAGAGGAATTGCCAAGAAGGGTAGCAATGGCTTGCACATGCAAAGTGTCTCATGCACACAGAACACTACTTTTAGAGTCTAGATTTACAGGCAATTAGGGCAACTTTTAAAGTATTGACCTTGCATTACTTTTTTAGTTTTAGAATGTTGATGTGTTTTTCTATATGCTAATTAGCATGTAGTGTTCAATACACCTCAGCTTGATATTGTTAACTGCCTTCAGAGTGATCTCAACCTATGGAGATTTTAAGAATGAGACATTTCCAAGACATACTCCTCTGTCATCAATAGGTCTTTCAGACTCAGGGCCATAACTCCCTTGATTGAGCCTATCCATCTGGAATGTGGTCTTTTTCTTTTCTTGCTGCCTTCTACCTTACCAAGTATTATTGTCTTTTCAAGTGAGTCCACCATGATGTGGCCAAAGTACAATAGCCTCAATTTCATCATTTTGGCTTCTAGAGAGAGATCAGGATTTATTTGTTCTAGGACCCATTTATTTGTCCACAGTATCTACCAAGCTCTTCTCCAGCATATTTCAAATGAATTGATTATCTTCCTATCATCTTGGTTTTACTTTTATCATTGGTGACCTAATAATGGCAAGGAACAGTAAAATTCAAATTTGGGGAAAGGCCCTCTTTACGTCTGCCACAATTTTGTCTGGTGGTAGTACCAATAATCTTTTTATATGATAGTACCAAATTTTGTCCCAGTTTTGACACAATGGTGTTAAAGAATTGGCTCGATAAGTAGGAACATCACAACATTCACCATTCAATACATGATGGACTTGATGCCATTGAATCACACAATACATCTCACTGGCAAACACCAAATATTTTTAATGAGCACATATGATGAGTATAATGAGTATAGATGTACTCACTCAGGAGCAAGGATCATCTACAGCTGCCCAGGGGGAGTACACTACACTGGAATTGATTCACATATCCTTTTGTTCCTCAAGTGTTGAATAATATATAGAAAGTTGTCAGTATCTCACCAACAGCAACGTATTTTCCTGGTTCATTTAACTAACTGGGAATTTTTCTCTATGCTCTGTTTTCACTGTCAGTTCCATAATTACATCAATAGGAAAGGAACAAAATGTGTTCCTGTAGCTATAGCACAGTGTTCACAACAATGTACTTTAAAGTTTGGTCAGCAATGGTGGAAACTGAGAACACCCTCTTTGTGGCCTAACCAAAAACCTATCCAAAAGGGGTTTGTCATCTCACAAAGGATTGAGACAAACTGGATCTCAAAGGCAGGAGTTTTTTGTCTTGCAAATGGATTTTAAACTTTGGGCCCAAACAGACAGGCCAAAATAAAGCTGTTTCGGATCACTTTGGAGGTATGCTGTTCAAATGACACACACATCTTAAGAGGTCAGAAGCTGCGCCAAAGCTGTGCTCCAGTCCTTAGGACTGGAGTATGGCTTTGGCGCAGCTTCCAGCCTCTTAGGACACAAAGTGACCTGAAGCAATTTATTTTGGCCTGTCTGTTCAGGCCCTTTGTTTCCTTGATTGAATTTCCCAGTGCCCACATAGCCAGGAGGAGGAAGGGTCCACCTGCATGAATACTCTTCCATACTATCTGAACTGAGGACAACCACCAGAACATCTTGACCATATGCAGGGCTATGACTAACATAGTCTCCCCCCGCCCCTCCTGTATCATTTTAACACCTTTGCCTTATGAAAAAGTCAATGGAGCTTCAAAAGCTAACAACATGTTTGATGTGCATTTTGGTTGGCCCAATCTGTCTTGTGGATTTTGGATGAGTCTGTGTTTTCGATGGGTTTTCTTTCTCTGACTGTGGTAGTCTCCCCTGTCCCTCCCTTATCGTTACCTTTTTGTCACCTTTAACAGACCACACAAATTTATTTTGGCACAGCAGGCCTCGGAAGAACAACCTAGAAGAGAAGTGGCTAAGGAATTCCCTCTTTTTGCGATTTCCAGGAAACTTGTGGTGGGCTATTCCAGTGGACAATAGAAGGCAAGGAACACCTTGCAAGAGGAAGGATATCTAAGCTGAATCTTAATGACAGGAAATGCCATAAATGGTGTGTAGTCTGATGTGAGTTTGGGACCCTAATTCATCTCCCTATCATAGAAGAAAATTCACAAATTTACATTATGTAAGGCACCCACTGGCCATTGCCTTGAAGGGGCTACAGCTAGAAAGAGACATTCATAAACCTTTGCATAAGTGGAAGTGCCTTCTGCTTGCTCAACATACACTCTGATTTTTGTTCTAAGCAACTCATCAAAAAGAAGGTAGGGCCAGGCTGTATTATAAAGCAGAGTAGAGAGCCAGCATGGTGTAGTGATTTGAGTGTTGGACTACAACTCTGAAGATCAGGATTCAGTTCACAGAGCGAGCATAAAAACCTACTGGCTGACCATGGGCAAGTCACATTCACTCAACCTCAGAGGGTGGCAATGGCAAACCCCTGTGAAGAAACTTGCCAATAAAACCATATGATAGGGTGACCTTAGGGTCTCCGTAAGTTAAAAATGGCTTGGAGAAACAACAACAACAACAGAGTAGATATATACAACTGTTAATTAAGGAAGGAAGGTTAAACAGGAGAAAGGGAAACTACAGTCAAAGTATAAAAAGTTATCACAGCATATAAACTTAAGTATTCTTAGAATACCACAAAGAATAAAACAAACTTCTACAGAATGGACTTCACATTTATTTATAAGTAAAAACATCATTGCAAGGGCAAAGCTTTAAAGTTATTCAATGAATATCACAGTTGTGATTAGTGCATATGTACTAAGAGCCTCTGTGATGTAGTAGTTTGAGTGGTTTGACTACAACTCTGTAGATTAGGGTTCAATTCACCACTTGGTTATGAAACCCAGGGAGTGATCCTGGGCAAGTAACATGCTTTCAGCCTCAGGAGAAATCAATGGCAAACCTCTTCAGAAACTACTTGAAGGCAAACAACAATAAATGAAGATGAGCAATTAAAATGCATTTGCTCAAAATATTTCAGTCTGCAATCTTATATGCACTCACTCCCAGGTAAGTCCCTTGAACTCTGAAAGGTTTTACTTCTAATGATAGCACTGTCAGTTATATAACTCTTTGGAGCAACATAATACCAATAATGCTTGTTTGTGGCACAGGATAGCAGAGGTGTCCCTTTCTAGCTGAATGTATTTATTACAGCATATCAGTTTTGTATTACAAAATTGTTGCAGGCACTTGTGCACTTTTAAATTATATCCTTGTGACTCAGAACTGATGGTCATCAGGGTTAGATCCTGTACGTTCCTACTGTAACAAAAAGATTTATACTGCAAGATGGGAAAGACAAGCCTTGTCAACTATCATTCAAGGGCCAGATAATCTTACTGATGTATCTATATATAAATGTGTATTTTGCATGCACAAATGTACAGCAGACTGAAGGGGGGCAAGTATGATCACTTTGTATTAACCTATATACATCTGTCAGAATTATATAGTATCCATTTCTCCCTCCCACATTTGTTAAAAAAAACCCAGAGATAAAATACATTCCTAAATGAAACTTTAGTTCACGTCATTCAAACTACATGGATGTATTCAAATATAAATAAATATTCAAAAATACAAATTCATTTTCAGACTTTTGTGTCTTGATTTCTGTAATGAACTGAGGCAATACTTGAAATCAAAATTCAATGCCTTGGTGTTTATAACCACTGGATTGGATCTGGACCAAGTCATGTCTAACCTAAGTCCCATCCTTAAATCTGATAAATCTCCTCTGAATATGACAAAATCTAGATCCAATCTATTGATTTTTAAAACATTTGTTTTATATTTGAAAAACAGTTGGGTGATAGTTACACTCCTCCACCTGAACATATAAAAAGAAAACATTCCTTCCAGAATCTCAGCATACTATTTAAACCTGGCTTGCTAAAATGATATATAAAAGCTATGTTTACAGAAGTCAGTGTGTATAGGAGCGATCTGTAAAAGTACATCTTGTCCTTATAATGGGGTCCAGGGGTCTTTTTCACAGCTTACCTTTTTCTATGCAACATAGAATGTACAGAATAAATATGAAAAACAAGTTTTTGAAAACATTTATTATATGCCTCCATTCAGAAGACAAGAATGCAGTGTGGTGCCCTGGTGACTGGGCACGTTGTTGCAAATCCGGGGCTCTTGCTATTAAATGTGGCAATAATCCTTGATAAACAAACCCATAGGCCATAAAATGAGTTCAAAAGATTAATATATTAAACACTTTTTAAAATACCTTTAAAAGTCCAAATTTTTGAAAGCATTTATTTCTGTCATCTGAACATCCAGACATTCTTGTCTTCCTCTTAATGAGTGCTAGAAAAACTGTTCTGAAAATAAATACTAGATAGAAAAGAACAAACAATGCTGAGAATACAACAAATAATTAAAATAACCTACTAATATTCACTATAAAACAAAGGAGGAACTCTGAGTGTTACATAATTTACAAAAACGGCAAGACATCATCATAAATCCTGCTGACAAAAGAGGAGCTGCTGTTCTTTGGAATCAGGATCCATTATGCTACAGAGACCACAAACAATTCAATAATACAGGAAACTTGGCATCACAAATGAAATTCCCTGTATTCTTCAGCCAACATTTTTCAGTGAGAGGTATTGCTAAAAACACAAAACTCCTTATCTACCAGAAGGAAGATGGAATCAAACTGCAAATAAATAAATAAAGCCCCAAATGCTAAACTCTGCAAGCCAAACAACCCCAGCTATCTTAGAACGACAGCATGCTTGCTTCTGCCCCTCAGAACCAAATCTCTAAATCTTTCCATGACAGTTGGCTTCAAGCCCATTGTTGAATCTCTATCTACATAAATACTAGATTCTATGCATGCACTATAAATACTAGATGAATGTCACTTTCAACAATAGAAAGCACTTTCTTTTCCACAGTGGACATTTAATGGTATATAATATTCTCATCTTTATATAGGAAATTAAGCTGTTAACCAGTGCAGCTGAAAATGCTCCATAAAGTCTACAAACCATTAACACCAAAGATGCACTAAATGAATTAATATTTTAGTAATTCATTAAATATTGAGAATACTGATTCTAACAGAGGCCTAAGTTTTCAGAATGTGCAACCTCTTGGTTGCTTTAAAAATTTAAAATGGATATTACTCTGAACCAGGCGCAAAATACTGAGCACAAAAATATTGCATTTTATACAGGACCAATTAGAAGGTCGTCTAACAAAACATTCTTAATCTGAGTGTGTTCACAAACATATTAACAGCAGAATCCTCTATTCCATGGGACTTACTCCCAAGGAAGTTTTCACAAGACTGTAATCTAAAACACTTCAGTTAGTTCAGATAGGGAAAACTGGGTTTAATTTTATTTAACTAGTTCCTTAATACTAAATAAATCACAGGACAGAGTTAAATATGTGAGCAAGAGAGGTTACTAATTTTATTCTGACAAGATGAAAAAAGGAACAGGTCTGTTGTAGATTTAATGTTTATGTAAAGAGGGTACAGTTTCTCTCATATAACTCCATTCTGTACTATTGAAAAGTATACAAGAGCTATTTCTTCTTTTACCTCACCCAAACCATCTCTAGAAACAGGTGGGACAGCTGAGGCGAAAGAGGATACCGAACTCAAAAATAAATTGCAAGTGTGATTGTTAAGTAGCTGAAATGTGCATCTCAGAAGTTTGAAGGTAATAAATCTATGCATCTTACAAAAGATAAAAGGATGGCTGTTCTACTGAGAATGGTGGAACACAATCTTAAGGAAAAACCCCAAAATATTGAAAGAGGCATTACTTCTCCAAGTGAATACATTTATCCCACTTTTGCCTTTTGCAAACATTTTTCTTGTATTTTTTCAAAACAGATAAAAACATGTAGCCACTGGACACAAAGCGACTCAGAAGCCTTTTTCAACTTATAGAAACTACTCTCTGTCCTCTGCCTGGCTCACATAAAACAGCAAAGAGATTAGAAGAAATAAGTGATTTCTTCAGGATTTCCTCTCGAAAGTACTCTGACTCAACAAGAGGCTTGGCCAGAGAAAGGGGTGTAAGGTGCTAATCCCTGTTAAATTCAGAGTTTAACACCTATATGGTACGTGGTAATTGCTACATTCCAAGAGGATTAGCACAGTGGAACCCATAATGCCAGGCCTGCATTGAAGGAGCTTCCCAAAACTAGTTTAATGTGAATAGAACTAGCCTCTGGCAAACAGTTAAAAGTTGGTATTTTGTCGTTTTGATATTTTGTCACTGAATTTTAAAATGCTAATAAAAAAAACTGAACTCATGATATGAACACATTTGTTTGTCATATTATGAATTGCAGTCCCACAGAATTGATGAAGGATGTGAACCTGAAAGATGTTAGCTAGTGTTTAGGACTGTGTAGCTTCTATTTTAACAATTAGTATTTATCTCTTGGACTAAAGTGCCACTTCTTGGGGATACACAGGTTATTTAAAAAAAAAATTAAGATGTACAGATGATGTACTTTGTTCATTTCCTATATAATCTATGGGTCAATCTATAAAGCTAATATTTACGTTTTATTGCATTTTGAACTAATTAGGAACAGTGCACACATTGCTCTCAAGTACTTTTTACATGCATTGATCTTCATTTGTGTGAGCAATGTAAATGATGTACTATTGCAAAGTCCCTAATGTTGCCTAACAACTGCTCACCTGACAGACAGCCAAACAGACTAGTGCCATGTTATACTGCACTATCCTTTGAAAGCAATCGGCTTCTTTAAAATAAATGAAAATAGAACAAACCAGCTCACTTTCTCCAAGCTAAAATAAACATTAAAATTTAAAGAAAGAAGAGTCATGGAAACCAATGGCCTGAGGGAAAGAATATTTGCCAAGACATGAAGGAGGGGTTTTTTTGTGTGTGAAAGGGCAATAAAAACTTTGTAAACTGTTATTAATCTTGGTAAAAACATTATACCCGGAAGTT
Source organism: Sceloporus undulatus (assembly GCF_019175285.1). Lineage (NCBI taxonomy): Eukaryota > Metazoa > Chordata > Lepidosauria > Squamata > Phrynosomatidae > Sceloporus > Sceloporus undulatus. Next base: position 128,674,917 of record NC_056524.1, on the reverse strand, counting down.
CCAGTTGTGTTATTTCCACTATTTCCACTGTGGGTGCTGGTCTGATCAAATAAGATGATTATTTCAGATCTGAATTTCTGTAAATGTAAATTGTAAATGAAGACAACTTTGAAAACATGTAAAAACGGTATCTCTTTTTTAAATTCGAAGACAAAGCCATGTTAGGAGCTAAGCAGAGGGGCTGAGATAGTATGGGCTAAGCCCATGCTATCCTAGTCCCAGTTATCACACCCTCAGATCTGGGAGGCATATATACACCCATCTATGTGCCAACTTGGGACCCGCTACCAACACATGAGCCTTACCTTGCCATATCATTGCTCTTACTCAGAAGTACCCCATCGCTGCATTGCATGGAGAAACAGGGCACCTGGCTCCACCCAGATGACCAGGCACCCCATTTCTGCATCAGAAGTGACAATGGAGGGTTTCTCAGTACCAGCAACAGTGTGGAATGGCAAGGAGTGCAGGGGGGCATCTGAACAGCAAAGAGTTTGCTGTGGAGTTTCTAAGAAACAGCTATTTGCCCCCAAGATCCAGCTGGATCCATGTCCAGTCTGTCAGGATTGGGCCCGAACCTGCCCCTGGGGTTTTGCCCTGCATCGTCTGAATTGAACAACATGAGGCTGGAGGGAACACAAGCCTTTGGCTTGTGCCGACAGTCCACCAGTCTAGAAAATCAGTATGCAAAGGGATCTTGTAGCACCTTTGAGATTAACTGAAAGATAGAAGATGGTAGCATGAGCTTTAGTAGGCTAGAGCCTAACTTCCTCAGATGCATTTGTCCACCAAATGCACCTGAGGATGTAGGCTCAAATCTATGAAAGCTCATGCTACCAACTTCTGTCTTTCAGATAGTTTCAAAGGTTATGCAAGATCCATTTGCATATTTTAATTCTGTAATTTTTATAGCTCCATATGTATCTATTTATTGTATACATGTTTGAAGTAAACACTTTGAAAAAGCTACCTCCCAATGAAGGCAACTTTTTAAAATAAATAAATAAACGCTCTTTAAAATCAATATAGCTCAAAACAGAGAAACAAATTAAAAATGATGATTGGGAAAGAAAACTCTTGGCTAGGCATACTGCCAGTTCCCCTCAACCTCCCAATTAAAAAAAATATCATGTTTTAATTGGCATGAATTTGCTTACTTATGGGGACTGTATAAACCACATAGATCCTTTTTGAAGAAACAAAATGTCATGGTGAAATTTTCAAATTCACAGATTAGCACACAAGAAGACAACTAGGAAAAGTGAAAAATACTAGAATCAAGAAGAGTGGTTTAAAATCAGTGCCAATGGAATGGTTGCATGAATATTAGTAACTGGTCAGTAGAAAAGTGCAGCATGAATATGAGTAATTAAGCTAACTGACTTTGTAGTAACTCTTCTATCATACTCTCAGTGATAAATCCTACCGAAGTCCTCCTATTTAAAACCTCTCCAAAAATCAGCTTTCCCTTCTCACACAATTCAAATACAGTGAAAGCTATCCACTGCCTGGTCTGTTACGAAAGACAGTGGTCCAAAGCAGGCAAAAAATTGGGTCAAACCATCCTTGTAAATAACAATTTAAAATTTTAGGGGGAGGGGTTGAATGTAATTCCTTGTTTTAATGCTTAACAGTCCAAACATACAATTGTTCAAATGTCTGACCTCCAAATTATTTTTATGTATTTAAATACAAAATGAAATTAACCACCGAACTATTTAAAAATTATAATGAAGACACTCCAGGGCATGTGTTGCTGGTATAGCGACTTCTCTGGTGGATGGAATCTTTCAGCCCCTAGACTTCTGAATCACAATACACCCAAGGCTTAGCAAATCCTTTCATGACACATGTCATGTCCTATTTTATTGCTTTAATACAACCCTTGCATTGCACTCGAACTATATCACCAGTAGCCAGAATGCTCCAGCTCAGACAGGAACATAAATGATGGCATTACACACTCACAAAATACATGGTGACTTGTTTAAGGAAGGATACACCATTTCATCCTTCCTTTTAAAGCAAAATGGGACAAATATTATATTAGATATAAAATCTTCTAAATATTGCCTTGTAGCCCACCCACCCCTTTCAGAGGAAAGAGCTGCAATGTATAATTGCTCTAGAATGATTTCAGATATTGTGTCCTTTTGGAAAATGGAAACAGTCTTCAATATTTATACTAAAGCACAATTGCAGAGAAACTTATTATATCATACATGGCTAGAGACTATCTGTCCAATTGAAACAGGCAGCGATGGATCTCTAATCACCACTGAAATCATTGATAATGCTGTCTATCCACACTAAGACAGACAAAAGCTGAAATGTATTAAACATAGCAATCCATCATCCTGCAGATGGAGGAACAAAACATACACAGTTCAGCCAGAGTGGCTCCTGCTGCTAATGATGGCTGAAGTGCTATCAGTTCACTGGTTGCTATGCCCTTGGTTTCCCTGATGTGCAGCTCCATAACAAATAACAAAAGCATTTGCAAAAAGTAAGTTACACTTTAGAATTTCAGCCCTCTGACTGTTGTAGCCATTATCTTTCACTAAAACAAGGCCAAACAAAAAACACCCAGTCAACACAAAAGTATTAATACTCAACTTTCCTATTTTGTTTCAAAAGTAAAGTTGTAAAATAGAATTGCTAGCTCAAATAGTATTTGAAATTTATGGAGCAGGGTCTTTTACTGGAACTGTAGCCCTCACCTCCAAATTGGGAGATATTATGAAAGAGAAACAGAAACAGGAGACACTGGAAAAACTAAGGCTACAATTAATTAACAATATACTGCTAATATATATTAACATCTTCCAACATCAAGAAGAGAAAAAAGGAGCACAGCATGTGGTTATTTTTTTAAAAAATAAATGTGTTTGAGAAAGTTGTGTTTTCTTTCTGACTTCTTTCCTTCTAGGACAGATGAGTCACATAAAATAGCCAAAGGAAAAACTGCAACTGCGAACACCACATTAGTAAAGTATAAAAGGAAAAGACACTTTCCTCAACATTTCAGCCTTGTCATTTCCAATTTTCTGCTCTTTGGACATGCTTGTATTCAAATTCTGGAACATCTATTCAGCATATCAATCCTAATTAGACAATCTGGGTCTGGAAAGGATGAGAGCTGGGTCATTTGCATAATTTAATCATAAATACTCAGTGATACATATTTCCAAATGCATTTGTACAATTATCTTTTCATCCTTGGGGCAATGGTATTAATATGATTAGGCAATATTTCTGGAAAAAAACAGACAAGTATGCACTCTTTTTAACTGCAGCTTAGGGCGATATGAAAAATTAATTAATTTCTGAAGAAAATCAATTTCTGTACGTGACCACATTAGACACTGCTAAACCAAGACACAGAAGACTCTCAATCAGGACATTTTATCAACATTCTCTAAATTCTGACTGTTGTGTATGTTTCAAATAATAAAACCGGTAGCTTAAAATCATCTATGAATACTCAGAACACAAGGACGTTACGATATTTTCATTTTACTCAGAGGTTTTATTTTGATGGAACACTGTCTGACCATTAGATAGGAAACCACACATTTGAGCTCAGTTCATCTCCTACTGACTTTGACTGTTTATTACTGCACAGAGTCCAAGGAAAGCAACCAATGCACCAGAGCTTCTTAAATATTTTAATGAAAATAGGATTACTTTCTTGTTTCACTATTAAAATCAACTTGTCCCCGCAGAAGATTTATAAACATTAGAAAAATAATACTATTTTAAAAAAAGCTACAACACACAATTACAGTTATGTACCCAGCTGGTTAATCTTGTAGAACGGGGAAGGAATCTCTAGAAAGATGCAGCTTTATATGTTAATTGGTTCTAAAAAATACCTATTTGAGTTTAGATATGCACAATCTTTATTTCTTCTCAATCAACAGAAAAGTAGGAATTACGGCATGCAAGTGTTCAATATTCATTTAATTTGCATGAAGGTGCTTGAACAATTTTTTTATTCTAACAAGCTCATTTTTCATGCGTTTTGTCTTTCATCCTAATCTAGCATCTGTCATTCCTTTTTGAAGTTATTATCGGCCCAATTCCCTCTTGGACATGGTTGCTGGGTGACCGGTATCTTAGCACCCACTTTGACAGGAACAGATGTGAATCTGATCAAGAGATTTCCCATGAGTACCTGAAATCACAAACAACTTTTGTCGAAAACAAACAGCTTCACTGTCATGACCCCTTTCTTAAAAGGGCCTTTCCCTCCCCACTACCTCATCCCCCCAAAAGATTATACAAAATTCATTTTTAATGTACAGTAAATTAAATAAGCTACAATTGTTCCTCAACTATCCCAGTTATTTCTTGTTGTGTCTCATTTGCAACATTTGCAACATAAAAACATGGTCTTTAGTCATAGTGAGTAACAATGCACTGTTAAAACTTCATAGGATCAGTACAACCTGTGAACCAAGCACTCTATCATGCTAGAGAAAACAGATTAAATGGGTTCCTTTCCCCCAAATGAAAAGGCTTCCATAAACCCTGGGGAAGAGGATGCTGACCATCTCTCTGCATGATTCATTGTCCTGATTCTTGCTTCCATCCAATCATTCTCTGCTTGTGATATAATTCAGCTAAAGCCCTGCAACCACTGTAAATGATCTAACTGCCACAGTGTACAACACAATTCTCTGAGAAAGTTTCCCACTGCATCTCTGCATGAGTCAGTGTTCTGATCTCTTCCCAATCAAGCAAGACAGCAGAAGAAAGAAATGACAGAAATATACAGGATGTAGGAGCTCTCTGCCCACCAATAACATTATCTTTCTGTGAGGATTGTGTACTGGTAGGATTGTCAGGCAAGAGGCTATGCTGACGGGAGCAGTGCTGCTAGTAGCAGTGCTGCTAGTAGGATCTCCCATGTGAGACAGGCCTTTCTGAGGAGCCAGACTAAAATGTGCCAAACAGCTACTGGGCAGCAGCAGTAAGTGTGAGTGTGTGTGGGAGAGATACCAATGGAGGATCTCTCAGAGATAACAGTACAGACACTATTAATACTTGTTCGTACTATGCAGAAGGAGACATGGTAAAACTCTTTTGAATGTCTTTTGCAGTTGTGCAGGGTTGAGGGAACTACTATAATAATCAGAGAAATAGGAGATGACAACAAAAAAGGAAAAACAAAAGACCTCTTCCACAAGATCCCAAAACAGCAAATGGAAAATTAAACAAAACTGGGGATGTGCTACAACTAACAGGGGAACAAATGACATGACCAAGTATGAATAAAAAGCTGATGGAAACAATACACTACAAAAAAGAGATCTACATAAAATAAATTAAAGGATGACAGATTCATTCAAGGATTTATACGATCTGAAGAGAAACCAGATTCATTCAAGGAAGAACCTTGAGTGGTTTGAGAATGGAGCTACAATTTTAGAAAGTGAAGTGGAAGCTGCACTCAGAGCACTTGGGAGAAATAAATCACCAGGAAAAAATAGCATACAAATAAAGCTGCTTTAGGCTACAGACTTAGAATCTAATGTAGTTCTTACAGAAATCTGTCAACAACTATGGAAAACAAAACAATGGTGGGTTACAAACCGCCGCTTTGTGGCGGTCTCCCGGCGCTGCTGTTTGCTCCGTGAGGGAGTCGCAGCAGCCAAACCACGCGACTCCCTCACAGAGCAAAAAAGAAGCTCCAAAATGGAGCTTCTCCTGTGGCGCAGTTATGACGCCGTGAGGCGCCAATGGCGCACTCGCGACATCATAAGTGCCGTGCGCCGTGCGGACACACAGCATCCGCTACGTCAATATGGCGGCGGCCGTGTGGAACGGCCGCCGCCATATTCTCCGTATTGACTACGTATTAGGGTTAGGGGGGTGCGGAAGCACCGCCCCTTCCTAACCCTAATACGTAGTCAATACGTATTTTATGGTGGTTTGTAACCCGTCATTGTCCCACAAATTGGAAATGTTCAATATACATTCCAATCCCCAAGAAAGTGGACACCAGGGATTGCAGTAACCATAGGACTATCATGTTAATTTCCCATGCAAGCAAAGTGATGCTCAAAATTCTACAACAAAGACCTGAACATATATGGAGAGAGTCATGTCAAGTGTTCAAAAAGGGGTTAAGGAAACAAAGAGGAACTAAGGATTATATTGCAAACATATGTTAGATAATAGAGTACACCAAAGAATTTCAAAAGAAAATCAGCCTGTGTTTTATAGATTATAGCAAAGCTTTTGATTGTGTAAATTATGAAAAACTATTGATCACATGTGAAGAAACTGGTGTACTGTAACATTTTATTTTTGTGATGTACCTGTATTCAGGACAAGAGGCTACCACCAAGACAGAATATGGAAAGATGGAATGGTTTGTAATTGACAAGGGGGACAGGCATGGCTGAATTTTATCACCTTGTGTTTAACTTGTACACTGAACAACATATGTAGAGCAAGATTAGACTTGAAGGAAGGAGGAAGAATGTAAGAATTCAAAGATTTAAGAGATGACAACTTGGAACAATTATTGAGGAAAGGCAAGGAAGAAAATTCAAAATGAGGTTTACAGTTGATCATTAATAAAACAAAAATAATAGCCGCAGATTATTTACATCTCTTTAAAGGAACCGATGAAGACACTAGTTCAAGGTTTTCTATACCTTGGTTCAGACATTAATCAAAATGTTAAGAAGTAAAGTTAAGAAATAAATACAAAACTAGGACTTGGAAGGGCAGCTATGAAGGAACTAGATAAGATCCTAAAGTGTCAGGATGTATAATTAATTATTGAAGTTAAGATTGTTCATGACATTGTATTTCCAATTTCTATGTACAGTTGTCAAATCTGGACTGTGAAGAAAGCTGAGAGGAAGAAAGTCAATTCATTTGAAATGTGGATCTGGTGAATAGTTCTACAGACTACTAAAAAGACAAATAAATGGGTCCTACAGGAAAATAAGCCTGAATTCTTCTAGAATCCAAGCTGAGTAAACTATCATATTTTGGACATATCATATAAAGACATGACTTAGTAGAAAGGACAATAATGCTCAGTAAGGTAGGTGACAATAAGAAAAGAAGACCACATAAGAGGTCAGTAGACTCGAACAAGAAAGCCATGGCCCTGAATCTTCAAGACCTAAGCAGGGCTGTTGATGACAGAGTGACTTGGAGATCTCTCATTCGCAGAGCTGCTATAGATTGGAATCAGTTCGATGGCAGTTAGCAACAAAGGAGCTGTGTAAAGAAAGACAGCTCTTAACATTTTTTTAAAAAATTAAGAGGCGTAATAGTGAATGTTTCCAACTTTGTTTCAAGAATCAATAGATAACTCTTTTACATTATGGTTCCTGAAATCCATATAACCCCCTTTTACTTTCCCTTTTACTTAGACAAACAATTGGACAAAAGACACTGGTCACATTTGTATCTAGAGTTCTTAAGTGGAGAGATTAATAAGTCTTCTGTCCAGCTCCTTCACTTCTCAGTTTGGGGCATGAAGAGGGAGCTTCACATATTTTTACTGGTCTAAACCTAGTCCAGCATATGTTACCATAAGTCACCGCAGTCAAAATGGAACTTTGTACATCAACGGAATTATTGCGTCATCAGCTAAAGATGAGATGCGTGAACCATCGTGTCTGCCCCTGGTCACTCTATACATACAGGTTTTTAACCATTCCATCACACTCAAAATCAATGCATTTTGTTAGGTGTAGTGTTGCCAGGATTCCAAAACAGCAATAAGGGACAGTCAAAATTCATGATATGCTATGTTGACAAGCAGGAAGGAGCTATTAACAAGTGCGTGTTCTACCTAAATACCAATGGAAAGTACTGATTACAGTTAATTTAGGGCCAAAACAGGCCAGCAAAAAGCATCAGCTTCAGGATGGTATGGGGGTATGTAGCACATGCCCTGATGCCTCCCCCAAGTCAATGTCATGCCACACTGCTGACCACACAGCAGACAGCATCACTCTGCGGCATGGCATTTTCACACGCTGCACCACAGAAATGCTGAAAAGACTCTGCCATGGCAGAAAGAGCACTTATTTTCTGCCTCAAAAAGGAGCAGCTTTTTGTCACTTCTTTCCCCCAGATTGGAGCTGTGGCATGTGGTTGCCACGGCCCCAATCTGGCGCTCAAAGGGGCAGTATAGAGCCACCCCTTTATGGATGTCTGTTTCAGCCCTTAGCTAATTAATTTATCTTTGTGTTGTTACACACCGCCATAAAGCTCCCAACAATACTAGGGTTTGGGAGTGCACACCAACCACACGCTCCCTAACCCTAGTACGTGTGCGGGGTGCCATCATTAAGCGGCGCTGTCCACATGGCACACGTAATGATGATATCATGCACGTGCCATGTCCAAAAGGCGCTGTGCACGCGTGACGTGTCCGCGCTGCTCCAGGCCACTTATGGCATGGAAAGGAGCTCCTTTTGGGTCCCCACATCATTGGCGTGGCAACCAAACGGCCGTGCCAATGATGCAGAGGAGAAAGGGGCAACTCTTTTTAAACCATTTGAATTTCATGATAGTAAACAGTGAAGAAAAGTAAATACAGGCCACAAAAGCTAGGAGTGCATGAAGCCCTGCCTTAAACTATACAAAATAGGGACACGGTTCCTTCCACCATCTGCATTCCCAATTACTAGCCGTCCTCACATCTTGATGATTTCCAAAATATGATAAAGGTCAAGAAAAAAGAGCAATAGTTCATGATAATAAACACAAAAAAATAGTTGTGCATACTGTTTCATTACTGGCTTTTTAAATAGTTAAAATAAGAGAGAACAACATAATATGATTTCTATAGTCACAAGATTGGATAACTTGAAAGATTATCAAATAATGTTAACAATTTGTGATTCCTGTCTTCAGCTACAACCCTTCAACTTACCAATCGTCACATGTGGCCAAAAGTACTTTGAGAGCGCTGAAAATATTTCTTAAAATGTTTGTGTCAGTCTGCCATACCATCATGTTCCTGGTAGTGGGAACATCATAATTCCATAATGAGGTAAGAACTGCTATGTAGCATTTCAGACAGCTTAAACTTTCTCATTTTAGTGGTGAAAAGGTGTTTTTGCTCTTACAGCTATGGGGATCCATTCTATCCCTTGTAGAATAACTGGGACAACAAAAAAGGTACATACATATAAAGTGCAAGGGATAAAAGTAGGTGTCAAATCCATCTTAAACATATTCCCCCTTTGTAACATCAAGATGCTTTGCCCAGAACCTACACAAAGTGTGTATAATTCTCAAAGTAGTCACTTTCTGTGACATCACTAACAAGGTATTATGAGTCAATTACACACAAGCTATTCAAATTCGCCCTTTACATGCCCATATTTTCAAATGGTTTGCTTTATGGTAGTACATGCTACAATTCCAAAATATGTGGTGAAATTGTCAAGTGATACCAGTTGAAGGCCATTATTGATAGAACAGATTCCTCTTACAGATGAGATATTATTGACCCCATGACTTATATGCATATGCAACAGTATGTATTTTATGCAATTGTTGTGGATTTTTGTGCCTTCAAATTATGCCTATTGTCTACACTTCTTCTGAGCCCATTCCTGTTATTTGCATGTATGCATTTTCTGTGGGCCTACACGCAGCACCTTTATTATATTTTTGGCTGTCAATCAAGGATGTAGACTGTCATGTATCCCTCCCTACAGGTAGCATGGTACTTTTCTCCAGTCACCTACTTTTGGTCCCTTTGGTTATTTGTATGCTGCAGTTTCCTGAAACAGGGGCTTCTCTTTTCTCCACCCTGCTTGAAATCTAGAAGGACCAAGGCAGCTTCTTAATGTAAGTGTCCTCCATTCTCTTGGGCAGTGGGTGAGAGGAGAAAGCATTAATAACAGGGAGAAGCAGAAGGGTATGATGCCACTGGGATGCTGCCGCTCCCTCCTTGCCAATGGAGAAGGAATTTGGCATATTTCCTCAAGGGACCTTTAACCATTTAGATGCCCTTGCTTTAGAGGAAGGTGAGTGGAAAACTGACTACCAGTTCAACAGCTGTCCAGTATAAAAAAAAAAAAATTTGTTCTAAAATTCCAAGGAAACTAGGAAAACCCTATATGTACCTAAAACCCAAGAAATCTGTTAGCAGTGATGCCCATTTGACCACCCTCTGCCTTGCAAAGGCATTCAAAGAGGAAGGTTCCACCCCCCCCCCCACCCCAACCCCCCCCCCCCCCCCCCCCCCTCAATCATCATACACATCTTGCAGATTATGATAATAAAAAGTGTGCTACCAATTGTCTTGGACAATTTTTACACACACACACACACACACACACACACACACAGATGAATACATTTGAATCAAGTATGGTCAGATCTACTTGCATTTATCAGGAGAATTTTCATTGTGTAGACCGCCCCTAAATTGTTTGACTGAAATTAGTGTTTTATTTACTAATGATATCACGCTTCATATCTTCTATCAAGTATTTTATTTATTCATTCATTTTCATTTTACTTATATTGCTTTCACGAAATACATTCAGTCCTGATACCAAATCCATAAAATAAACCCTTTCTGTTGACAGAGGGTTAAAAAACAGATCTAGGCCAATATCTAGCCCACATCTACATAAGTTTCAGCATGGGGATCCTGTGTGAAATTTGGCTTCCCTAGGAATGGGAAGAAAGCAGAGAGAGACTGGCTTCTTTACTTTACTGTACTGTAGTTTATAACTCCACCATATCGCAGACTCTTGATATGGATAACAACAGCAAATTCAGAATGCAAAACAAACCAAATATAAAATTGGGATTAAAAATCTCCATTATGGTCTCCTGTCCATCCCTGAACCCTTTAAGCCTGAACTCTGAGGCAATATAAAATCTGAGAAATCCATTTTTTGATCAGAACTCATCCTACATTTTGATGTAAACCCACAATGTCTATTCAATCCACTTTTTTTTTTAACCAGGCTATCTATCTTCATATATCTGTTAAAAAATAAACACTTTAGAAAAGTTTGCCTTTCTGGTATTCTTTTAGAAATTCTTACTTAACATAGGGTTGCCATAATTGTCCACTAATACCTAACACAAACAAACAGGCAAGTGATTAAATATCATACTACCTCAACTACTGAAAAGAATAAGAATATGTGCCCTCAGAATAAAAAGTTCTTGCTGCTTGTTGACTAATGACCCTGATCCACCTTTTCCCATGAATTCAGTCTCAATATATTTTTGAATCTGATTTTTGTGTTCATTTGTATGGTGTCACTCTATAGAGGAGGCATTTCCAACTTATTCAAGCAACACTATATAGTTAGCAAGGATGGCCAGCTGATGACTGAAAGCTAGAAACAGCTCCTAAAGCACTCCCCCCCCCCCCATTGATTCCCATGCCAATTTTTAGAACCCAAAATGGAGCAAAATGTTCATCCAGTTTTATCCTTGTGGAAATATAGACATTAAACAGAGGATAGAAAGTTGATTTTTAAAAATAATTTCTGCCATTACTCATTTATCCCCATTACTCTTTCCCATTACTGTTCCCACTTCACATTACTTTTTGATTTGTTTGATTGTTTGATTGATTGATTGATTTTTTTCTTTGCTTGTTTCTTTAGAGAGAAAACGATCCATCTAAAAATGCAAGAAAAGGGTATGCAATTTGAAAATATTCCCTCAACATGCCCCCCCCCCCCATTTTAATCCTCAAAAATGAAATTATCACACCAGCCCCGTGTCTCACAGCTATCACATTATTGGGGAGCGGGGAACCATAGCACACCACTTTGAAAACATTTGTTATCACACCTCTCTACTTTCCCATGACTGCACCGCTTGCAACATCCCCTCACCCTCCACCAATATGATAAGCCTCTTCACTTCATTTTCAGCATTACAACCATGAGTGGCATGATCCTCCCCCTCATTATACCAAAGCAGGCTAACCCCATACCTTCTGGTTTACTTATTTATTTGTATTTTTGCTGTGTGTTGTGTAAGTATGGCAAAAACAATTAAAAACCAATTTTAGTTTATTTTATCATTTTGCCGTAAGGATGCAAACACAGCGAGGATTAAAAAAAATTAAAATTGATAGGCACCAAGTTAATTTGCTATGGAATATCGAGACAGGGAAAGAGGAGAAGAATCAGGCTCCATCCTACCATGTAACAACTGTAATGCTGGAATTAAAAGGAAGAGGTGTTTCACACCAAAATACCTGTGTTATAATAGCGACACTGAGAGCTCATCGGCAAGTTTTATCTATCAATGAAAAGGCACATTGCAGTAACAGGGCAGCAGAAGGATGGACACATCATCTGATAAGTACCAAGCAAAAACACTTCTATCCTGTTAAAAGTCTGCTTTTTAGCTTTGCGTGGTAAAGTCCAAGATAAAGCACAATGAGCCCAACTTGTTGCATGCAAAAAATAACAGTGTTACTATTGTTATTGTGTGACTTCAAGTAATTTCTGACTTATGGTGTTCCTAGTAAACCTAATTTATGGCAACTCTAGTAAAGTAAACCTATAATGGGGTTTTCTTGGCAAGATTTGTTTGGAGGAGGTTCAGCATTGCCTTCCGCTGAGGCTGAGAGCATGTGACTTGCCCAAGGTCACCCAGTGGGTTTCATGGCCAGACTGGGAATCGAATCCTGGTCACCAGAGTCATAGCCCAACACTCAAACCAGTACGCCACAACTTTACAGTATATCACAGCACAAAAAGAGGGTTATGCTTTTATTATTCCCAAAAGTATTATCATTCCTTGTCATCTGTTACATCCACATTTCAAATGTTGCATTTCTTCTTTACATTTTCATGCAGTATCCTATCTATGTTCGGTCTCAGGTGCTCATACCAGTGCCCTTATTGCTAGGCACTGCAATCTTTATTATGAAGAGAAAGACCATTTATAAGAATAGCTAGTTTATGCAGCAAGACACACTTCTGGTGACAGCACTACCTGGAGAAGAAATAACACAAAGTTGGCTTTCCTAACATATTGCATAAAGCTTTAAAGCAGTGGTGCTGGAACTGCTAAATATTTAGAAAAACTACCTATGTAAGTTTCCAAAAGAAACCTCACTGACTGAATATAGTACATGACAGATGTGGTCATGAGGGACTGATTAAATCTAGCCAAAAAGGGCTCCAGTATTTAGGATTAAATTGTTCATTACATTCCCATGGAGAAACTAGCATTTATATAATTCTATGGTTTTAGAAAAACAGGTTAAGTTTCTGTCCCTTGGGATCTCTGGGCAATTTGAAGCATAGTAGCAGAGTTCGCAGTGGTGAGTTTAATTCTATATGCTTCCTGTTTCAGGAAAAGTAAAATTACCACACTGTAGCACACAGACACAACAAAGTAGCACCACTGTAATTGAATGGTATTGCTGTTGCTTATTCATTTAAAGAATGGGATTTGCCCTTCTTCATAAGGGCAGATACACGCTACTCTCAAAAGCTTTGCCCAGGAAGGAGTGAAGAGAGTGATCGGCAGCTCAGCGGGGCTGGTATTTTCAAAACCAATAAATCAAATCTTCTATCAATATATATATTTTTAAAATACATAGTTCCCAAGCTGGGCTGCCGCTTATGTCATCAATGACACACAGATGATTGACATGCCTTTTGAAGTGGCGCAAACTAGTGGGGATGACAATCTTGCCAAAAAAGGAGTTATTACAAGGGGATAATGGAAAGGTCTGCTTTCATAGTGGGAACGACAGACCTTTTGGAATCGATCCACCGAAATGGAGCGAAGGCGAATCGCAAACCAATTTAAATGTAAGTGGGAATGGAGCCTAAGACTACAAATTGCTATCAGTTCCAACTATACTTTGTACTGCAAAAACAGACTATCTCTTGATAGTTGTTGGTACACTAACATCCAAGCAGAAGACCACAGTAGACTGGAAAACAGTACCACTCATCTCTATTTAGAAGATTTTAGGAAAAGAAAAGATTTCATTGTGACCTTCAGTGGGTATCTTAACAAAAGTTCTCTCAAGAAAGGAATTGAAATGTAATCTCTAGAAGGACCATAGATTAAAAAAGCACTCACCAAGTCACATGCTTGAAAACCCCTATGGTTTACTTACTACAAGTATGAACTTATGACTTAGCCATTATTGCTTTTTTATAACAATAACAATAGCAATATTAAGTACATTTCATTAACGCTTTACCACTGAACTAAACACTCCCAAAGCAGTTTAAACGCCTTCCTGGACAAAGTTTTTGAGAGCAGCGTGTATCTGCCTCTATGAAGAAGGGCAAATCACATTCTTTAAATGAATAAGCAACACCAATAGCTCCATCCTAGGGAATCCTGGGATTTGTAGTTTATATGATCTTTAACCTTCTCCACCAAAGAGTGCTGGTCCCTCACAAAACTACAAATCCCAGGATTCTGTAGGATGGAGCCATGGCAATTTAAGTGGCGTCAAACTTCATTATTTCTACAGTGCAGATGTACCCTATATCTTTTTGACTAGATTCTTTTCCATAGGGTACTTGATGATGAAATGCCTTAATGTACTGAACTGTTTCATTTTTAGTTAAACACCCCATACCTAGACATAGTTGCTTTGAAGTTTACAATAATGCAATAGGAACTGATGGCTAGATTTCAGGAAGCACTACCAGCCCTAGTCAACACAGTTCTTTGTGTGTCAAAGTTTTATATCCAGATTCTCATATCAGTCTAAATACTGCTTAAAATCGATCGATACACAGACTTAAACATGCAAAGGTATGCTCTTTCATTTTTACAAAATCTACTATATAGGCAAACTATAATAATCATGAATGGGCACTAACATAATCTGAGTGGAGCTCAACATTAAAATTTGGTCTGGTCACGACAAGCACCTGCCACCCATATTCACAAACTGTCCCCTCTCCTTTGTGTCTTTCACTGGATATAGTTTTCTGTGATACTCATACTATACCTAAGCACTTGCCTCCCAACCATACATGACAAGCCTCATTAAAATAACAATTTCAAATCAAGTTTTAGAGGCCCAAGACTAACCATGATCCATCCATTCTGGCAGGACATTTAACCATAATTAGTGAAAACCAAGAAGGAAAGAACAGAAATTGTGTGAGGGACGGTAAAACAGCATGCAAGGCTATGACGTCATTCCCAGTCCAAGATAATTTGGCGCTAAAGTCAACTCTCTGTATCCACAGATCCTTTATCCACGGATTTAACCATCCACGGCTTCAAAAAACTCAAAACAAATATAAATTCTGAAAAGCAATTCTTGATTTTGACATTTTACATAAGGGACACCATTTCACTATGCCATTGTATTTAATGGGACTTGAGCATCCATGGATTTTGGTATCCACAGGGGGTCCTGGAACCAAACCCCAGCAAAACAGCCTTCAAGCCACATTTAGTCCTAGGGCTACACTCTGTCTACCTTTAGTATTGCGGAGGAAATGTCTCCTGAAGCCTGTCTTTCTCACTGCTGGGCAGGAAAACAGTGCAGCGTAGACAGCATTTCCACACAGAACACTCTTGATGGTATCTCAGGTCACAGGTATCTAAGACCCGATACAGACAGGCCATTTGTGGCAATAGTAGGACTCAATTCAGTGCAGCATTCATATACTCCGAGCCCTGCTATCAATGCCATTATGTCAGAAGGCTGCGACTCCATCCATATGGGATGCAGCTTCATGATGTAAGGGCACCCAAGTGCCCAAATGGCTCTGGGCGGAAGAGCTGTCATGGCACAAAAAAGAAGCCATCTAGAGCGCTTCCTTTTAGACAGCACGTCTGTGCTGCAGCATGCAAATGCTACAGCACAAATGTGGGACAAAGATGGGCGGCACTAAGATTGACTGAAAAAATTACTCCTCCTTGAAGTTCAAGTTAGTTTTCAGGTTTATCTGGAGTTTTCAAGGTTTTCCAAGAAGTATCATTTTAGCATGCTGGTTCTATTCTAACGTTGTCTTATTTCTTCATATAATGAAGATGCTAGAAAGTCGCAGTGTGCTTGCTCTTTTTGTTTAAAAAAAAATCCCATTTACTTACCGAATTCCCTTTCATAAGAAATTATTCAAACATTAGTTATTTGTTACAATACTCTTGAGAATTACAAATACCAAAAGAGCATAGAAGAGGAGTATAGAAGAAAGAGGCAGAAATTAAAGAGCTTATTCTTAGGAATCGTGGCAAATGTGAAATTTCTGAACTTCATACTGTCAGCTGTTTGAGATATCTAGGCTGAAGGAGAAAAAAACTAAGCCTTTCCTGAGTTATGGTGATCTAAAGGACATGTCTTAAAGAAGCATTCCAAAAACCGGCTTAATTCCTAGTGTGAACAAGGGTATTGAATAGAGTCAGAACCAGAAAAATATATTTTTTGCACCGCAGTTATCAAAGGTGAGAGCCAACCAACAGAGCAGAAATCTCAACTGGCATCAGTCTTCAGCATAGTAAAGATGACAGAGGTGGCCAGACTGAGGGTTGGGCTGAGGGCCATGGTTTTGCCCCAGTATTAGATGAGAAGTACTAGAGGAACCACTTGCATAAGAGCTGAGAGACCTTCTTACTCTACCCTGTTGAAAGAACAAGGGTGGACTTTATGCTCACTCAACCTGTCACTGCGATATCTTAAAGCTCCTGTATGATCCTGGCCAGAATCCTACAGCCAGACTGGCCAGTGATCATGTCACTAAGCAATTCTAGGAGCTGTAATCTAACTTTTCCAAGCTCCTTCTGAAAACAATTGAGCTGTCCTTCTGTCCTCTATAAGATTATACCATAGGTTGTGGTAAAATAGTTGTTTCAGTTACAACGTGACATAAATGCTTTTTGACAAAGATCGAACAGAGGCAATGAGGTTTTTCACAGTCTTACTGATGCATGTGTAAGATTTCAGATTATAAACATTTGTTTCAAGAAACAGGAGAATAAAAGTGAACTGTTTATTTAAAAAAAGTCATTTTATCCATTTCAAGTAGATGGTGGCCTAAAGACAAAAATGGTGGTATCTTCCATGTAAACACTGTTCAATTCAAAGAACATTATAGACTCAACAACGTCTCTGTGGCTAGTCTGCATTTCAACGCCTCCTCTGGAAGAAAAAAACAACAACTACAGGTTGCATCTCCTATATCTGGAATTACTAAATCTTAAATATTTCAAGATCCAAAACAGACCACATGGGTGACTGAGATAGTGATACCTTTGCTTTCGGATGGCTCAGTGTACACAAACTTTGTTTCATGCACAAAAGTATTAAAAGTATTATGTATAAATTACCTTCAGGCTATATAGTGTGTATATAAGGTGTACAGGAATCATAAGTGAAATTCATTGTTTAGACTTGGGTCCCATTTGCAAGCTACCTCATTATGTCTATGCAAATATTCCAAAATCCCCCCAAAATCCAAAATCTCAAACACTTCTGGCCCCAAGCATTTAGGATAAGGGAGACTCGACCTGCATAAAACTGCAAGCATGTTCCAATGTGTACTGTCAACTTAAATCTAGGAAGCTAGTGAAGTTCAGCTTGTTCGCTGTTTGAGTTGACCATCCTTCCCAAAATCTCCTAGCACAGTCAAGAGTTCCCCACACCTAGACAGACACGCTTCAATAGATGAATCAATATGAAAATAAGCAGAAAGTTGTAAAAATTGCTATCCTAAATGAATAAAGGGTTTGGATGGGGTGAAAAGGAAACACCATTTAAAATAAGAAACACATTCTTCAGCACTGCAAATTCTGACCATCTACAACTGCAGATCATTTGAGCATCCAAATAGCCAAGGCACCCCTGCATTCCAAGTTACTTTCCAATGTAACAGGAAGTACTGTGACAAGAGAAACCTGGGTTTTGCTTCTTTTCACTGTACCAACTGTTAAGTGGCATTATATAACCTTCACTTTAAACTCTGAAAGACCAAAAGAGAGCGAGAAAGAGATAAGTGCTATAATGTAGTAAGCAATCAAAAGCCATAAGTCGGAAACAACTTTAAGGCACTCAACAACAACAACAACAAAGTATTTTCTGGCGACCTTTAAAGAAAATTCATAACAGTATCAAACATACTTCTCTGTGTGTGTCTACGCGCACCTTCACGTTGCCTATGAACTTACAGTGATACCATTAATTTCATAGAGTTTTCTTAGGCAAGGAATACTCAGAGGTACTTCTTATTCTTCTATAGCATGTTATTTTTACTTATGCATCTGAGGAAGTAGACTGAAGTCTACACAAGCTCATGCTGCCAACTTCTTCCTTTCAGTTAGTCTCAAAGGTGCTACAAGATCTCTCTACATACTGATTATATTTATATAACTTAATGCATGTACCCAGAGATATGTAATCCACACTTCTAAAATGCACAAGGAAACAAAACTATTTCAAAGGAATTTTTAAAAACATGTGAATTACCAAATAATCAAATGCATTAACCATTAGGGAATATGATTCAGTGATATATGAGCAGCACACTTTAAAATGTAAAGTACTTTTAAAGACTTTCCCTCCAAATAAGTACAAAATGTCTTGTCTCTGGACTTTACACATGCATAGCATTTTTGTTGTTATAAGTTACTGTAAAATGCTTACAAGTTAGTCTGTTCAAGCATATACCCCTAAGCGTTAACTTCCAAGATAATATAGATACACCAAATATATTAAAATGTTTGTTGTGGTTTTAGTTTCTTTTCTTTCCCACTTTATTGCTTAGCAAGATTTTGTGAACACACATGTATACTTCTGGCTTTGGCAGTTAGAAGCAAGAGAAGTAATAAAGCAGAAGGGCTTCATTGTAGCTTTCCAATCATTTTGTTGGTTTTAGCCAGTTTGATTTCAGTCCCAGCTACTATAACGCAAAGTGAATCTTAAAAAATTCTCAGAGGCTGTTGTCACACTGCAGAATTAATGCAGTTTGACACTGCTTTAACTGCCATGGCTCAATGCTATAGAATCCTGGCAACTGTAATTTGTTGTGGCACGACAGCTCTCTGAGAGAAAAGGCTAAATATCCCACAAAACTACAGATCTCAGAATTCCAGAGCATTGAGCCATGGCAGTTAAAGCAGAGTCAAACTGCATTAATTCTGCAGTGTGGATGCAGCCAGAGCAATCTTTGCCCAGCCTACACGGATTCTGATACATCACTTTAGCTGAAATGGATAATCATTTAATGGCTGGAAGAGGAAATAAGTTGTCACAGAAGTCTCCTTTACTGTTTTGCCACCACTAAGTAGTACAATAAGGAAGATGCATCCAGTTTCTTGACTGACAAATCAGTTCTTCTATGAACATAAAGTTGTACCATTCTCTGTATAAATTTTACACAATATTTACAAAAAAATATGCTTGGCTTTTCACCACCTTCATATTCAAACGCAAACTGCCACGTGCTTTCACTAAAACAAAAGGAAAAAATCACAAATTTGGCAAAAGTAAACTTTTACAAAAGATCGCACAATACTTCAACGCTAATAAACTGCCTTAAAAATAAGCCCATTGGTTCCAGTAGAAGTTAAATTCATGTGAATGTACTTGTGATTTAACTCAAATAGTCTCCAATGTGACCCATACAGGAATAAACCATATGAGGGTTGAAAATGATAAGTGCAGTCCTATACCGCTAAGCCAGGGGCATTGCTTATTTTACAGTGCTTGCACTGAGAAAATAAAAACTAAAAAATAAGATAAAATTAACCAATGGCATTGGATTTCACATTCCCGACCATGAACTGTTAAAATACTTTTTACTACAGGATATTAAAATTATATCATAAAATAAAATAAAAATGTACCACTGCTGTACATCCAGTGCTTTAGTGCTTTACATATGCATGGAAACTCTTATGAGGTATGAAGGCAGAAGAACTGGGTCTTCACTGTTGCCCAGAAAGTAATCAGCAAAACTGGTAGGAAACCCTTCATTCTCCACTAAGTAAACTCACCACTAAATTCATAGCAAAGATGACACAGCCCCCAACTCACTTCAGTAGTAGTAGTGCTGGCAATAGTAATATCAGTAATTGGATTTATGCCTAACTTAACTTGAGTGAGTCAGATTGATGAACAAGGGGGGGAAATCACAGTGAAAGATGAAGCTCCTTATTTCAGACACATTCAGTCATATGTTATAGCTGAGTTCTATCAACTGACCCTGATAAAGCACCATCAGATAATTAACAAACAAGAAGAATTCAGACACATACTTGAATGTGAATCCCACCAAATTTCAAATAAATCAGACCAGGATTAGGTTAAAGGAGCCAAATTTCTGATGGATGAAAACTGCCTGGTCCCATTCGTTCAAATTAAATCTTAAAAATATTTTCTATTTCTTTTAAAGATGTGCCATGAAAGAAGAAAACCTTCCTTGTAAAAAGCACTAAAGAAATACCTCCAGCTTGATATTGATAATCAGGTTGATACTGAGGAAGGGAGTTGTTTGCAGACCACTGTTGTCACATAAGGAGACATTTAAGCAACCTAAAACCTGCCTCTAATTTATGTTTTGTCAGCCCATATTATATTACTATTTCAGTAGGCAGAGCTAGAGATTACTGGGGCAGTAGGAGGGGATCACTGTCCATAAACCAGACTTGCGCCATGAAAGGTTTGCATGAACATATTTTTAAAACCATGAATGGAATGTAAAGCAGATGGTTCAAATACTGGTTTTAAATAACCAATGATTAACAAAGCTAATTTGATACCATTCGTACCAGCCTTGTGGTTTCAAACTGTTTAATATTTTGGAGTGACTAGTTCCAGTTATTTCCTACTATTTTTGCTGCCTTAAAAATGTTTTTAACATTGAACTCTTCTCTTCGTACAGGAAAAAACAATATGTATATCAAAGACAAATACTTCTTGCATGTGTGCTTAAACCTGTGATAGACTAGAAAACACGGTTATAGTAACTTTATAAATCAATAAAATAACTCTGAAGGAAAAACAACCAAGCTTACATGATGCATTTTTTCCACTTGTGTCACAGGTTACAAATCATACATGAGACATATGCATTGTACTTCAGACAATGAAGCAGCAGAATCTGGAATGTTATATCAAAAGTACAAGTGGGAAAAAGCAAACAATACAAGACCAATAGAACAAAATAACTTCATTAAACAGCTACCTCCAAATGTATGCCACACCATTTATCCTCACTGGCTATGTCCACATTCAAACAAAACAAGCGTTTCACCATAAATAATCCAGAATAAACTCCACTATTAATAATTTTAATATTTTTGTGTCTCACAATCATAATGAAATATAATTGTTATTTTTTTCCTTCTGAACTTGTAACTATAAAAAAAATGTTCCAGTATTGTCTCAAATATACTGTAATCTCTTTGGACCTAAATATCAATGCGTACACTATTCAAAGAGATATATTCATTAGAGGTGCAATGGTATTAATTAATATTTGGTTGTTATGACTGGATATAATAGCTTAGAAAAATACAATGTGAGTCACAGAAATAAAATGAAGAATGACCTCAGATTTATGTTAAAAGTTAAAACAATAATTTTCCACTTTTGTATTGGCAGACAGTGTTTTGTCTCAGGATATCCTAAATATTGGTAGTACATGTTTCTCAAAATTAGATTTGCTTTTTCTTTTTTGAAGGAACAAATGGAGTGTAAACAGAGAATGTGTACAATAACATCTCTTGGGAGTTGATGTCATTAATAATATCTGTCCCTATTCCTGATACAAAATGATGAATATAAAACACATGACTCCAACTGATGACTTGAATGGGTCACGAAATAATTATACAGCCAAGCCTTTCACAAATCTAGAAATATATTGAAAACACTGAGGGTCTGATATAAGTATATGTTGAGAAACCTGTCCACTGCAAAGCTAAATGTCAAAGTGAAAACTGAATTGTATATCAATCTACCTCAGAACAAGCCCAGATTAACTCAATGGGGCTTACATTTTAGTAGACGTGTATAGGATTGTACTGGAAATGTTTAATTAAAATAGTATTCACTTTCTAATTTGCATTCTGAATTCAAATGGAATGGATCAAAAAGGGAAGAAAGCTATATAGTGCATGGATAGTGTATGTACTGTTAAGTGCTATAAAAATGAAGAATGGTGATTATGATTAAGTCCATACTCTATATTTTGAGACGATATGTTTTTGAAACCACTTATCTTTTGAGTGTTTCCTTTCTGAATTATCTCCTTTGCCCATAAATCAAGCAATACACACAGATTTGGGGGTTAAATATCAGTATGTATGTTGCAGAGAAAACAATCAATCCAATAAATTATATAAGTTTGACTGTCACCTTCATAAAGGAAGGCAGTTTAACATTAAACAGTGAAAAGCAAGAAAATTCATTCAAGTATTTCATTTTGGAACTCTGTTTGTGTATACACTCCGAAAAAGAGAGAGAGTGAGAAAGATATGCTTTTGGCTTCTTTTGCAGTTTTACAGTTTCCCAGCTGAACTAAACCCTAAAAACTGTTCCTGTGACCTACTGATATGCTGTACTCCCCAAAAACATTAGTTCTCATTCTTACATAAAGAACTTGCAACCGTCACTAGCAATTCCTCACTTTTACTCTACTTGTCAGTGTACTCACTGAACAGCATCTTGTAAGATCAGCAAAAGGTTAGGGAACTAATCCATATTCATATGGGGTTTGATCCAAAAGTACTTCCATTTTCTTGAAGATTAAAGAAGATTGTGTGGCAGCAGGACCCACAAAAAAATTGAATTAGGAAATCTAATATTCAAAGCAGTACAAGTTTAGCTGCATAACACACTGGGGCTTGTTTCGGACATCATTCAAGAGAGCTGACAGGTAGCCTCAATCCACAACCTAATTAAATCAGAGTATTTGGATTTAGGAACTTAACCGGAGTACTTGCACTAGTGGCATCACTGGGACTACAATCCCCTAAACACACGTACTGAGGAATAAGTCCAATCAAACACAATGGATATTATTTCCAAAGAAGTCTGCATAGGACTAGACTGTAAACTGGCTTAAATCCCGGTGTTTTAGCTTGCATGATATGCAGAGTGACCTGGACACTTGACTTTTGCCAACATCCAGCCTGAATTTTTCATCTTTGTACCTTACTTGTTCTCTTGCTAGTCATCCTTTAACTCCTACACATTATTTTTAAATCAGAGGAAGCCAACTCTGTGCCAATATTGGTTGGACCAATAAATTGTATCCACAGGTTTGAACCATATTCAGTACAGAAAAAGTAATGAAATTGATTAATTCTTATTAATAGAAGAGGGAGACCCAACTTCAATAGTTTAACATGTTGCACTGTTGACAGGATTTTATTTTAGGGGCAATCCTGTATCTACACCTTTTACTCCTGAACTGTTACATCTAAGTATTTAGAACTGTGGAACATATAATTCAGACGTACATGAAAACGAGAAACATAATACACAGCTGTCATAATAAAATATACGTGAAATATGCTGACAGTGCTCCTAGTTATAAATACATTCTAACTGCAACTGATTTTCTCTGAGTAGCACTTTATAATATTAAGAATATAATCCTATTTTAAAACAAATATAGCGGTGAATCATTACACAGGGACTTCAAATGTCCAAGTGCTTTGCTTCATTAAGATGTGATCATTTGTAGACACTTTATTCATAACCCACATAGCTACCTTTTTCAAGAGGAAATGTCACATTTTATACAGACACAGAGCTGTAAATACTTCATATCAATTGATGACTAATGAGTCCAAACACTAAAGAGGTACCAAATTAGATTATTATTCACAACAAATTAATAGCGTTCTTGAAATGCCATTTGATTAAACAGTATATTAGCCTTGACTAAATAGTTAACATTGTCATTTCCTTTAAAAGCACAGCACCAAAATAAGATGTCGTTCAAGGTTGTCAGCTTGCTGAAACATACATAAAACAGGGAGTTTACAACTGTTAAGCAACGTTCCTAACCCAGCAGTAAACGCTAATATCTTATATATATATATATTGTGCATAACGCAACCAAGAGATGAGAAAGGATTCCTAATACAATAATAATATTTATTGTATACCGCCCTTGGCAACCAATCCGGGCGGTGGTTAACAACAGTAAAATATAAAATAGACAATTAAAAAACTTCCCCCCCTTAAGACAATATTAAACAGTATAAACAGATTAGTTTCCAAAATGAAAGGAGATTTTCAGGGAAAGCTCTCTGTATATATGTGTGTGAGACAGAGAGAGAGAGAAAGAGAGGGAGGTGGGAAGGAAAGAAACCAAAGACTTAAATGTATCTAAATTGGGAGAAAATTTTACAAGAATGCACATGCATTAATGAAAAATACCCTAATTTATTGAAAAATCACTTGCTTGTAGCTGCTGACTTAATTTCAGCCAACTTAATTTCTTAGTTTATAGAAAGTGCAGTTTATCAGATTCTAATTTGTCTTCAATCCCTCTGTGTGGAATTGTAACAGAGCAAACAGTCACAATTATAGGAAGGTGTAGACTGCCTCTAAGGTTGCTTAACATACTTACTAGATGATTAACATACTTACTAGTAAGGAAACTGCACATTAGGACTTATAACCGAGGAAAACATGTATAGTATACTGCATGTTCCAAAATTATGCCACAGGTCTGTGGAAGTGCAGGAGCTTGCCCTCAAACACATAAACAGCTCATATTTAATAAGAGCACATATTAAATGCCCAACAGCAGCATTTTAAAAAGGGTTGACTAGTGCATGAAACATGCTTATAATGAAACATGCTTATAATATTTTTGCTGCTGATCTTCTTCAGCACTTGGTGCGTCCAACTGAACATCCTAACCCTACAATATCTGCACTGCAAACTAAAAGAACGCTACAGTATTTCGTGTCTCGCCCTTTAAAAATCACTTAACGTATTCCAACTCGCTTTAATGAGATTGAAAGAACACAGACATAGCCAATTACAAAAGAGGGGGAACAGAAGGCAGGGGTTAATGTCCCCGTGTGCTACTCTCTCTTAAAAACTTGCAGCGAAAACAAAAGTAAAACAAAACCAAATTATTAATTGTTAGGGACTTTTCATCAAGTAGGGAAAAGCATAAATAGCAACAGTTGAGCCAAGCTATCTTTAAAGTCCCATACACAGCTGTTTGGTGACGATCCTGGGATTTCTTCCTTTTCTTTTCTTTTTACCCCGATGAACCTAAAAGTCTCCAAATACTCTGCTCATTAGGCCAAAAACAGTTTCATTTTTGTTTCAAACTAATGAGTACAAATCCTCCCCCACACACCCCCCCAGTCCTAAAACGAAAAGATTCGGCGCTAATGCCCTCAGACTTGAACTTCTGATTCTAAAGCAGATTGTTGTTTCAACAATAGGAATGGCTCCTTTTGTCAGATTTTGTCTCCCTCCCTTTGCTCCGCCGACCCCTCTCTTTTGCCAACTGGAGATTTTCACAGGATTCCTTTGTCTGGGTTACTTGACCCTCTAGAGGTGGGTAGGAGAATGGGGTGCACAGATGTCCTGAAATGTATGCCTGAAGGCAGAACTACTACCCGCTGCCTCCCAACATGGATCCTTGCCACCTGTGTTGTAACAAGCTGTGCTGTAACACAGAACAACCCACTCAGACAAATCTCTCTTCTTCCCCCCCCCCCTCCGGTTACCTACTGTCCAGGTGGCAGAAAGGAGGCGCTTCTTCGCTACCTGGTTCCCAAATGCCCAACTGCATGTACTAGTGGGATCAAAGGGATTATGCACTGGCTCTTGGGCTGTCTGCATATGGTCCAAGGGACAACAAGGCATGAAAAGTCAGGTGGCAGAGAAACAAACAGTTCACACAAATGGGCATCTCCTGACAAAACCCTCCCGCAGTTTTTCCTCACTTAGCAAAGTGTTTGCCATCTGACCGCACCAGTGCCATATAGTCAGCCCTTGACATATACTGGTCCCAAAAAGTCTGATGCCATGAGATAACTCAAAATCTCTGATTAAAACCAGCACAGGCTTCTAGCAAAAATCAAGGAAAAACAGAATTTTCTCATTTGGTTGCAACTGAAACAATCCTTCCC
The DNA here is from genome assembly GCF_019175285.1 of Sceloporus undulatus. NCBI lineage: Eukaryota > Metazoa > Chordata > Lepidosauria > Squamata > Phrynosomatidae > Sceloporus > Sceloporus undulatus. The sequence continues at coordinate 128,648,835 of NC_056524.1, read as the reverse complement.
AAAACTGGAGGTTTGGCTGCTCTTGTACATTCACTGAAAAGGGACCCTCCACAACTTCTTATGCTTATATGCATCTACTTGTTAAATAAAGTATAGTCCTAAAATAATGTGATGAGAGAAACAGAACTAAAAGGAGGAGGCCTGCTTTCATCACAGCATCCCAACCTGTTTTTTTTCCTTAAGAGGACCTCTCACTTTCCTTTTTGATTCAGATAAGCTGCAAGCAAATCAGGATGAAATAGACGGTCCTGCTTTTTACTGTTTGGTTTCAACAACTTTTAAGAACTGTTAAACTGACAGTGTAGGGATAATTCAATCAGCCACTCTCTTAAGACCTCATATATTATTGTTTGATTAAGTTATGTCAGCTCAAAGAAAATTCATTTGAAACTAAATCTGAATTAATGCAAACAAAAACATGAAAGGCAACAATCGGTTTCTTAAAAGTGAAGAAGGAGCAAGGCTGTGTGCAAATTTTGAAGTCAAGTATTATTACTGGGATGCAAAATATATTTGAGACTGTGAGTTGTTGTTATTACAACCTAATTAATTATTTAGGATATAATTTAAACAATATGGATATTTGTTTTCTATTTCATAGAGAGTACATCTTTATGTAACTAGAGTATCAGTAACTATTAGCCCTTGTTCCTGGAACGTAGTAGCCACTTAAATCTTTAAATAAGTGGTCTTACTTAGCATTCTTACCTACATAAAGGTTACGTTGCGTGCCCCAAAGTTTGGGATTATACTCCAAGACTCTGTAAAACTGGAGTTCACACCAAATAAGTATTTGCAGTTGTTAAAGTGACAAATTGCTAAGCAAGGTCAGGAAATTTATATAAGAGTTCAGAAAACTTATTTATATCACTTTTTCTGGAAAGTTGAAATCTACTCTTTCATCATCACCTCAGTTTAAATCCATCCTGATATTCATGAGGTCTCTTTTGTCCTTAACTCAACTGTTCCACAACACCCTTCTCTCCAATCATATTCACTATAGTAGCATAAGGTTTCACTTTCGGACCACTCAGTGGGTTATCAGCTGGTTTGCATGGGAGGAAACAATTTACGAATGTTACATGATGACACCAAAGTGTCTCTAAGGAAAGAAATCTTTACCTAGAGATTCCCATATTAGCCCACACCAAAGATGTAGATGGTGGATCAAATGCCTTCTATTGAATTAATACATCCCACACCTTAAATTATGAGATGATTTCGTCTGAAGACTCTTAAATTAGACTGATCACCACACATCCCTGGACAACAAAAAGGGATAAACCGAGTCCTGCTCCTTTTATGGTGCATGGGATACCAAGAGCGGTACAGAGTCTCCAATTATTACTGTCTTCCCTTCAAGCACTAGAGTCCTAAGGAGACCCTGGCATCCATAGGGCCCACTTGCAGTGCCTGGAAGGATCCTATTGGGACTGCACTCCTGGTCCATACTCACACTCCCAAACACACACAGCATGGCCAAGAGTAAATATGTACTCAGATGTGTGTCCTGTCCTGAGAAGTGAAAAAGAACAGGCACTTTCTTCTCTTCTTTATCCCTGTTGACTAGTTTATATCCCCTTCTTTTCTAGCAGAAAGGGGAACAGTCAGAATGTGAAAGCTGAGAGAAACATTTGATGCATTAAAACAAAACAAAACACTAAGCCTTACAGTCAAAAGATGAGTGACGTCTCCCTCGTACCACTATGCTGAAATGCTTTTAGAACTTAACTCAGTCCTGAAACCTGTTGTTTTCCACCGTCACCCCCCCCCGCCGCCCAGTGCCAGTCTAGGGTTCCTATATTCTGTTTACTCCAATTTTAGGGAGCACTCTGCTGTTTTTCTCAACACCTGCAGGCTTGAAAAATGCTCCTTCGCAGCTGCAATCCTGTCTTTCTTTCCTCCTTCCTTCCTTCCTTCCTCCCCTCTTCCCATCATTGCTGGTCCAATAACTTTCTAAGGCCAGAATACACCATGCACCCCCTGGGCATCACCCTCTAGATACCAAACCCAGGCCTGGGTCTTCACTTCCATATGCAAAGTAAGCAAAGGGATCTTGCAGCACCCTGGAGACTCATTGAAAGATAGAAACTGGGAGCATGAGCTTTCCAGACTTGAGCCTACTTCCTCAAATGCGTGGGGTGCATCTGAGGAAGTAGGTTCAAGTCTACCAAAGCTTAGGTTTCCAGCTTTTCTCTTTCAACAAGTTTCAAAGGTGCTGCAAGGTCCCTTTGCAGACTGGTTTTCCAAACTAACAGGGTCTTTGAACAGTAAAGCCGGACACTCTTGGCTTCCCAAGGCAGGCTGTTAAAAGCAGCACTACTAAGTGGCAAAAGAAAGAGCCCCTGTGCCAATAGTTGAATTCAAAAGTACAGCTGTTTAAGTCTGGGGGATCGATCTGCAAAGGGATCTTGCATCAACGTTTAAAATACATGAAAGAACTTGGCAGCAGGAGCTTTGGTAGACTTGAGTCTCCTTCCTCAAATGTGTGTTGTTGTTGTTGTTATGTTTATTTGTATCCTGCTCTTTCCCCAAAACTGGGACCCACATTGGCTCACACTATTTAAAGCATCTGGGGAAGCAGACTTAAGCCTAAGAAAACTCATGCTGCCAACTTCTTTCTTCCAGTTAGCCTCAAAGGTGCTACAAGACAATACTGACTAACACGGCTATATCTTTGAATTCTGTCACAATATTCCAAAAAGAAAATGGAAAAAGAACAGAAAGGTGATACATTCCGATAGCTGCTTTCCTAAACTCTCTTCCTACTGCATCTGAGGACGCACAGCCCTTTTATATTGGGGAGCATCTCCCACTCAAACAAGAGGGGGTCCCCAGATGCAAGTGCAAACTAGGCTCTGCCTGCTAAGTCCCACTCAACTTTTCTGAGTCCTGGGCGCTTATGTGTTTGTGCCAGGCATGGAAATACATGGAGAGGCCCATTGGCAAGGATGCTCCCATGTGTGGGGTGGAAGATGTGCCCAGAGGGGGCAAAGCCTAGGAAGCCTCCATAGCCTCCCACCACCACTGCCACCTCAACCATGTGTTTGTGTGGGTGCCCAGTGGGTGTGTGGGATTTGTTTCCATCTTCTCCATCTCTTGAGGTTTTTAAATAGGGTCTGGATGGCCACCTGTCACTGGGGGTGCTGTGTGTATTCCTACATGGCAGATTGAGGTTGGGCTGGATGGCCTTTGGGGGATCCTTTCCCACTCTTCCATCTGGCCCTCCGTCAGATGAAGTGCTTTGAGTGTGAGTTGCTGCATGGCAGAAGAGGGTTGGTCTGGATGGGTGGAGATCCCTTCCCTCTTCTATCAGTGGGACACACTCCCTCAGAGAGTGGTGGAACCTCCTTCTTTGGGGGGGGGGGCTTTTAAAAAAGGGCTGGATGGCAATCCGGGGGAGGGGTGCTTTGACTGTGAGTTGCTGCATGGCAGAATGGGGTTGGGCCGGATGTCCTTTGGAGGAGGGACTCCCTTGCCACTCTTCCACCCGTCCCTCTGCCAGAAGGAGTGCTCTGATGGTGAGTTGCTGCGTGCCAGAAAAGGCTTGGGCTGTCAGAGGGGGGGTGGTTCGAGTGTGAGTTCCTGCAGGGCAGGAGGAGGCTGGTCTGGATGGCCTTTGGGGTGCCCCGTCCTCCTTCCTACCTGGCGTTGGTGCAGTCGTTGTAGAGGGTCTCGAAGTCCCTGCGGGAGATGAGCTTGCATCGGTTGACGCCGGGCTGGATGGCGCCGAGGCCGCGGAGGATGCGGACCTGCTCCACGTTGCAGACGACGGGGGGTGATCTCGAGGCGCTTGAGCTTGGTGTAGACGGTGTGGAGGCCGCCCACCAGGTGCTTCAGGAAGAGGTCGAAGGCCTGCGGCAGGCAGATCAGCTCGGCGCCCTCCACCGTGAAGGAGGCCACCTTGGCCCCCCGCAGCTCCACCATCTTGCACTCGTTGTTCTGCGGGGTGTTCTCCACCGGGGACGGCGTCGAGTAGACCGGCTTCCCGGGAGCAGGAGGAGGAGGAGGAGGCGGAGGAGGAGGAGGAGGCGGAGGAGTAGGGGCCACGGATCCCAGGGCTGCGGGGCTCTCCCCGCCGTTGCTGGAGGCGGATAAAGGCTCCGGGCGGAAAGCGGCGGTTGCAGCGGGGCCCGTCGGGGGCTGAGGCGGCGGCGGAGGAGGAGGAGAAGCCGAGGAAGAGGAGGCAGCGGAGGAGGCGGAGGGGGTGGCGGTGGTGGCGCTGGAGGTGGCAGCGGAGACCGAGACGGAGAGGGGCGGCGGAGGGGGCACCGCCAGCTGGAGAGGAGCCGGGAGGGCGGCCATGGTCACATCAGACGGAGCCCCGAGGAGAGAAGCAGCAGCAGGAGAAGCCGGGAGCCCCCTCCAGCCCTCCAGGCCCCCAGAGAGAGGTTCAAGGGGGAGAGAGAGGGTTAGGGTTCCTCTTGAGGGAAAGAGTTACAGGGAGGAGAAAGAGAGAGAAGGGGGGTTAGGTCCTTCTTTAGAAAAGAAGTGTTATTATTAGTATTATTATGGAAAGGGTTAGAGTTATTCTTTCTTTTAAAAAGAGGTGTTACTCCTATTTGTAAAAGAAGATGAAGTTCAGGCTCTTCTTTATAGAAAGAGTTGCTCTTCTAATTTTAAGAAGAGGAGGGAAGAAAAAGGAGAGGGCTGGGGTTCTTATCCTCTAGGAAAAAAAGAGTGATTCAAACGGAGAGGAGGAAGCAGTTAGGGTTACTCTTTATCCCAAAAAAGAGGTGCTGCTATGATTTTACAAAGAGGAGGGCGAGGGGAGGGAGTTGGGGTTGTCCTTCGCAAAAAGAAGTGCCCTTTTTAAAAGAAGAAGGGGGTTCGGGTTATTCTTTGGGGGGAAAAGAGTGATGTTTTAAAGAGAGGAGGGAAAGAGAAGGAGAAGTTAAGGTTATTCTGTAGGAAAAGAGGAGGTAGTTGGTACAGTATTATGCTTTATATTTAATAAAAAGTGGAGGAAAAGAGGGTTATGCTTTAAAAAGAGGAGGAGGAGAGACGGGGAGGAGGGGTGTATTTATCCTTTGAAATAAAGAGGACGAAGAGATGGGAGTTGTTCTTATTAATTATTAGTATTAAAAAGTGAAAGCAGTGATGGGGGGAATGGAGGAGGGGGGGTTATTATCCTTTTAAGCAAAGAGGAGGAAAGGATGGGGAGGGAGGGAGGGAGGGAGGGGTTGGGGTGCAGAAGGGACCCCAAAAGTGTCCAAAGGAGGCGGGCGGCGGCGGCGGCGGCGGCGGCGGCGATCCTCCTGCGATGGCTTCGGGCTTCCAATGCCTCCTTCTCCTTCTTCTTCTTCTCCTTCTCTAGCGCCTAGTTGCGGAGGTCTGGCATGGAGGCAGAGAGAGAAGGACAGAGCGAGGGAGAGCTTCTCCTCCTCCTCCTTCTGCTGCTGCTGCTGCTGTTTCTGCTGGGGCCTCGCGGGCTCCGGAGGCGGAGGAGTTGTTGTTGTTGTCACGCGGGAAGCGGGCGGAGCTCCGGCAACTTGGAAGGGAGCAGCCTTTGAAGGCGCCCCGGGAAGGAAGGCAAGCGAAGCAGGCAAGCAAGGCAAGGTGGTAGGCAGGCAAGCAAGGCAGGCAGACCTCCCCCTTCCCCCGTCTCCCCTCCCTCAGCCTCCTCAATGGTCCAACCAGAAACCTGAAGAGAAAGAGAGAGAGAAAGAGGGAAGGATGCAAAGCCACCTCCCTCCCTCCTTCTATCCCTCCATCCCTCCCTCCTCCTTCTCTCTCTCTCTCTCTCTCTCTCTCTCTAGGAACCGTTAGGGCCACAGGCTCTTGTAATTTTCCTTCCTCCCCCCACTTCCCTCCTGTGTCTGTGATCATAGGATAAGAACTGTCATTTCTTATCGATATGACTTGATCAGAGAGGACCAGACTGTGCTGATAGATAGATAGATAGATAGATAGATAGATAGATAGATAG
>NC_056524.1:128642239-128642806 GCF_019175285.1 Sceloporus undulatus | reverse complement strand
GTGCTGATAGATAGATAGATAGATAGATAGATAGATAGATAGATAGATAGATCCTTCAAGAAAGGATCCAGAGTTCTTTGGCAAACAGGGACCTAGGCTAATAAATAATACAACTCAAACCTTAGAGAAGAGAAAAGAAGAAGAAATGCGCCCCCCCCCACAAAAAACTAAAACCTTTAAGAAGGAAAAAATTACCCCCACCAAAAAAAAAAACTAAACTAAAATCGATATAACTTGATCAGAGAGGACCAGACTGTGTATCTGTATGTATATATATATATATATAGGTATGTATGTATGTCTATATATATATATATATATATATATATATATATATATGTATATGTATGTATAGCTCCTTCTGGAACGGATCCAGAGTTCTGCAAACACGGACTGAGACTAATAAACAATAAAACTCAAACCTTAGAGAAGAACAAAGAAAAGAAATGCCCTGCCCTCCAAAAAACTAAACTAAAACTTTAGAGAAGGAAAAAGAACCCCCCCCACCCCCGAAAAAAGAGACTTCTCTCTTCCTCTCTCTTGCTTTTGTGGTTGTGTGCCTTCGCT
>NC_056524.1:128608714-128615741 GCF_019175285.1 Sceloporus undulatus | reverse complement strand
CTTCGTCTATCAGCCTCTTCCCCTCCTCCTCCTTCGTACTCTCTTCCTCCTCCCTACCTTCTTTGTCCGCGACTCTGGGAGAGTCTCTCCCTCCGCTCCTCCATCGCCAATCCCACGTTTTTGAAAGAAATCGCCTCCTTTCTTTCCCCTTTCCCTTTGCAGAATCCCCCCACCCAAGAACATGTCCCCTCGCCTCATCAAAAAGCAGAGTTTTTTATTAGGGAGGAAAAGAGCCACTTTCGCTAAGAGGCAGGTGGCTTCTTGCCATTTGTTGCTTTTCAACTGGAATTATTTCTGCAGTGGCGGATGCAGCCCAAGACACACTTTTAAAAAGCCGTCTTGGGCAGGAGACTATAGATGGTCCTGCTAACCCCACAAGGCAGAGAAAAATGTAGGACTTTCAATCAAAATTGAGAACCATGACCAAATAAAACTAAAAGCACTCCTCTAAATATAAATCCATGCTTCTTAGCGCATGGTACTGCTGGAAATCCATCTTGAGGCACGTTTGCTTATGTGTCTCATGCTATGGAATCCTGGGAACTGTAGTTTTTGGGTGGTGACAGGTTGCTTGACAGAGAAAGCTCAAATTTCTCACCAAACTACAATTGTCAGGATCCCATCGCATTAGGGCAACATAAGCAAAAGTGGGGTCAAAGATGGGTTAAATATGTCTGAAGCCTAAAAAAGTAAAGGTCCCAAACACACTACAGAAATAATCCAGTTTGACACTCCTTTAACTGCCTTGGCTTAATACTGAGAAATTCTGGGAACTGTAGTTTGTCAGACATTGAGCCTTCTCTGTCGAGAGACTCAGGTGCCCACAAACTACAGTTCCCAGGATTGCCCTCGCACGAAACCAGGGCAGTTAAAGCGGTCTCAGACCCGGATTATTCCCGCAGTGTGTTTTGGACCCCCGCCCTTGACATGACGGCCAGGGCTGAAACAGACGGCAGAATAATCCATCCTGAAAACCGGTTTAACTGCCCTGGCTCAGTGTCTAGGGAATCCTGGGGACTGTAGTTTATTGTGCCCAGAAGAGGCTAAATGTAGCCACAAAACTACAGTTCCCTGAATTCCCAGCTTGAGCCGTGCAGTTAAAGCAGTCTCAAATGGACTATTTCCGCAGTGGTGTTTTTGGCCCCTAGTAGCCTTACCCTGCTCAAATGGAGGACTGTGGCACTGAGGAGATTTTCCTCCTCCTGGGCAGAAAGCGAAATGGAGGACGCGTCTTCTTGTTCTCTGGGAGTTTGGGACCCGATAGTTTTTGTTTTATCCTGAGGCGTTTTTATTACAAAGAATACCAGCCTCCCTCCCCCCAAAATAAAGAAGGCGGGAAAGTGTGTCTCTATTGTGTGTAGTAGGGCCTGAGGAGGAATTGCGGGATTGTGAGGGAAGTGCTCAGAACCGCCTTAACGAGCGGGTTGTAAAACGGCGGCGGTGATGCAGAATATTCCATTAAGCAGAAAGAGAAAGAAGGGACGGGGCTGAGATCAATAATTTATACCCAGAGATAGTAGTAACCCCGGCAGACATAATAACTGTAAGGTTTGCAAAGCAATCTCTCGCTCGCTCGCTCGCAGGGCTCCGACAGGCAAACTCCCAACTAGCCACCACGCGGTGGTTTTATAGTCACATCCTTTGGCTATGGCTGCCCCCCCCCCCCAAAATCCGTTTGACACCACTTTTCACTGCCATGGCTCAAACCAAGCAATTTTGGGGGAAATTGTAGTTTTTACGAGTAGAGTTTCCATTTAGTCCTCAACGAGGTACCGTTCCCAGAATTCCACACGCACTGAGCCACTGCTGTCCAATGGATGTGTCTGCCTTGTGGATGCGGCCTGTGTAGGAACTGAAGTGAAACGGTCCTTCTGGGAAAGTCACACTCTCTCAGCCTCAGAAGGGAAGCCAGGACGAAACCTGGAGGAACCTTGCCAAGGAAGCCCCTCTATGAAGAGGGTCTCCTTCGGGTGGCCATAAGTCGGTTGTTGAAGGCACCCAACAACCACAAACACAACCTAGCCTCCCAAAGGGCCATTGAAACCCTTCTTCGACTCCCTTCTCTGGGAATGGGGCTTTGGGTCACCTCGCTTCTTCTTGGAAGCGTTTCACACACTGAATTACTCCTCGAGGGAGAGGGCTGGACTTCAAAGCATGGTCCCAAGGGTGGGGTGGGCCTGCTTTGGGGTGGCCTGGCTCTGGTTTTTATTATTGCACCCTCCAGGCATTGTTTTTCACACAAACCAGAAACACAATAGCCCTGGGGAGGAGGGCGATAAGGATCGGCTTCCTAAAACAAATTGGCGCTTTGAAAGGGAGGGAAGGTGAGTAGGGAGGAAGGAAGGAGGCTAGGATTAGCCTGAAGGATTCCTAGAGAGCAATGGCCTCACACATCTCTCAGCCTCAGGGGCAAACAGCCCTCTGAGTCTGAAGAACTTGCCCCTTCCTGTAGGAACGACATGAAGGCCACACAGCAACAGAAAAACCCGGGCTTTGCTAAGGAGGGAGCAGAGCTGGGAGAAAGCCCCCTTGTGGAGGCTGTGTTATTGTTGTGTTTGTGGTGCCTTCAAGCTTATGGCCACCCTAAGGAGACCCCTGTCACAGGGTGTTTCTTGGCAAGATGTCGCAGAGGGGCTTTAACCACTGCCTTCCTCCGAGGCTGAGAGAGTGGACGGGCCCAAGGTCATCCAATAGTCCAGCAGGCACTCAAACCCTGGTCTCCAAAGTCGGGTCCAAGGCTCAACCACTACGCCACTTTAGACCCTATTAACTTTAAATGTCAAGAGCATTATAAAATCTTCTGATTGCTTGATGCCTCATTGCAGTCAGCATTTCTTCTTCTTTTTCCTCTTCCGCTCCTCCGCTCCGCTTCCTGACTCTTTCTTCCTCCTCTTCTTCCTCCTTTTATTCTTCTTCTCCTCTTCCTCTTCTTCTCCTCCTCTTCCTCTTCTTCTACTTCTGCTTCTTCTTGTTCCTCCTCCCCTCCTCCTCTACTTCTTCTTTTTGGTCTTTAATTGTTTAAAGTGAAGGCCATGTAGGCCCATTTAACAGTTGGGTGGAGTACAAGAAACAAAACCCAGGTTTCTGTTGGCTACAGCACTTTCCTATTGCACTGGAAAATGTCTTTGGCAGAATGCCTTGGCTATTGGGCCCATTGCTTTCCTTGGGGCTGAGAGAGTGTGACTTGCCCAGGATCATTCACTGGGTTCCATGGCCTGAGCCAGAGTGATAGTCCCAATGCACATGCCAGGATGCTATGCTGGCTTTAGTCCCCTCCCCTCCAATAAAAAGACCCCTTAAGAGTGTTCTGTGAAGCCCTGGCCCCCCCACTGCCACTCCGTGAATCTTGGGACATTGAGCCAGCCCCACTGACTTCTGTGGGAATTACATCCAAGAGGATTAAGATCACCATGCCTATGTTTGCCATCTTCTGCAGGCAAGGCCTTCAGGCCAGAATTGTCACAGCCCACTGAAACCTCTGGATGACTGCCTTTTAGAGGAGGAAGAAGGAGGAGGAGGAAGAAGGAGGAAGAAGGAGGAGGAGGAGGAAGAGGAGGAAGAAGAAGGAGGAGGAGGAGGAGGGAGGGGAAGAGGCACTTCCAGTTGTTTTCTTAAACCCACTTGGAAGTCTGTTCTCCCAGAGTAAATAGCCGCAACAAACTCTGCATCCACACTGCAGAAATAACCCAAAATTGACACCACTTTTAACTGCCATGGCTCACTATTGTGGCATTGTAGGTTTGTGAGACATTAAGCCTCCTCTGTCTGAGAGCTCCAGAGTGGTTTGAGCATTGGACTATGGCTCTGGAGACCAGGGTTCAAATCATGAAATGAAATGAAATGAAGTTTCATTTCACTTGGCCATGGAAACCCACTGGGGTGGCCTTGGCCAAGTCACACTCTCTCAGCCTCACAGGAGGGCAATGGCCAACCCCCCTCTGAAAAAACTTGCCCAGGAAATCCCAGGATAGAGTCGCCATAACTACCTGAAGGAACACAAGAACAAAGGTCAGAGAGAGCTCTGGTGCCCCGCCAAAGTGCAATTCCCAGGATTCCATAGCATTGAGCCCTGGCAGTGAAAGTGCGGACAACCTGGATTATTTCTGCCAGGGTGGATGAAGGCTTCAAAGAGCCTGTATGTGGACGCTAAGCAGGATCAGCCCTGGTTAGTACTTGGATGGGAGACCACCACCGAAGAGCAGGAGCTACGTTTCAGAGGAAGGAACTGGCTTGAAACCACATCTGAGTATCCCTTGCCTAAAGAGACCCTGTTGGTCGTCATAAATCGACACGAGACTTGAGGGCATTCAAGAAAAATGTAGGACCTTAGACAAATAAAAGCCGAAACCAGTATTATAAATGCGATTGCAAATCCAAGCTCCTCTGTCATGCTCAGAACTGAGGACATTTTGGAATTCCTCCTGGAGAGAAAGTGATGAAATGTAGGACGTGTCCTGGAAAAAGAGGACGGGTCCGGTATCAAAAAGAGGGCTTCTCCCCGTGTATTATTCTGTGTTGTGGGTCCAGATGTGGTGCTGACATCGAATTAAAAAGTATTCAAAAGCGTGTGGTTTCACAGAGGGGAAAGTGGGCATCCTTTGTAGGGAACATTGAAGAAAGACTGGCGATTTCCGTCCCTTTGAACGTTTTTTTCTTCTAATGGGAACAAGTTCAACAACTTTCTGGCCACAGATATATTTGGGCATGAAGCCAAGGGTTGTGATGGAGCCTCACTCCAAAAATCAGGAGCGATCGGGATCCAGGATTTATATGGCTCACTCTTCGGGGGCAGGAAGTTGGTTTGGAGAGTGTCCACACTGCAGAAACAATCCAGTCTGGGACCGCTTTAACTGCCCTGGCTCAGTGCTAGGAATTTATGGGGATTGCGGTTTATTGTGGCACTCCTCTGACAGAAGAGAAGGCTAAATGTCTCACAAAAGTACAGTGCCCAGGATTCCCTAGCAGTGAGCCAGGGGAGTTAAAACGGTCTCAAACTGGATTATTTCTGCAGTGTGTTTTGGATTTAAGCTCACAGATGGAGGGGCAAGATAAGCAAAGGAAAGGAGTTTCTCCTCCCTTGCCGGCCCCAGGGCTGCCCTACACCATCCAAGCCCATCATCCCCAGCCTCATCCAAAACCTTCCTTTGGAGCCTGGGCCACTTGCTGGCTCTCTCAGTGAATCCAAGTGTCACCACCACCACTATTACTACTACTACTTTTTAAGACTTGCACTATACACGTGGAGTAGTGGCTAGAGTGTTGGACTATGACTCTGGAGACCAGGGTTCAGTTCCTTACTCAGCCAGGGAAACCCACTGGGTGGCCTTGGGGCAAGTCACACTCTCTCAGCCTCGGAGGAGGGCAATGGCAAGCTTGCCAAGAAAACTCTAGGATAGTTTCGCCTTAGGGGCGCCATAAGTCAAAAACTGACTTGGAGGCACACAACTCCAATACAATGGCCGAAGTCTTCCACAGAGGAAAGCAAGGCCACCCATCTCCCTTCTGCTGCTCACATTTTCCTCCTCTTCGTTCTCCTGGCAGAATAAAAACCCAAGCCCCAGGCAGAGAGCCAGCGGAAGAGGCGACAGGTGTAGCTCCGGCGGGCTTTGGATGTTGTGGACCTCCTTGTCGTTTTTCATTCATAGCGAGTGTATCACAGAGTTTTGTTTTTCTCTAGGCAGGTTTCTTTACAGAGGATTTGCCCTTGTCATCCTCTGAGGCTGAGAGAGTGTGACTTGCCCAAGGTCCCCCAGTGGGTTTTTATGCTGGAGCGGGGAATGAGCTCTGGTTTCCAGAGTCTAGCTCTGGTCGGTCGGGACTTGAACTTATTCCAAGGAAAGCCCCTGGGTGACCTTGGGCAAGTCACACTCTCTCAGCCTCAGAGGAAAGCAAGGGCAAACCCCTCTCTGAAAAAATCTTGCCCATGACTGGTTCGCCTCAGGGTCGCAGTCAAGGGGGCCAGACGATGTCCTCACAGCCAAGGAGGACAAGGTGCCACAAGATGGAGGCCAAAGCTCAAGACACTCCTAGACATGTAAACCCCTGCTTCTTAGTCCTGCTGTTTTGCCATTCCTCTTGGACAGAAAGATGAAATGGAGGACATGAAAGATCATGGAGGAGCTGACCAAATAAAAGCTCAAAACACTTCTAGAAATGTAGTTCCCTGCTTCGTAGTCATGCTCAAAATGGAGGACCTTTTGGAATTCTTCTCTGAGAGTAGGTTGGAATGGAGGACGTGTCCTGGAAAAAGGAGGACGTGCCTGGTCCCCCTGCAAGCAATAGCACCAACAACAAAAAAAGAGAGCGCAAGCGATGGGCGGCTTTCTCGCTCGAGTAAAGTTCACTGAGGAGGAAAAGATGATGACAACCCAAACAACGATGAGGGGGAGACCCATTCGCCCCCCCGAATAAGAGAGAAACTTAAGAGAATCGGGATCTGGAGAAGCGGATTGGGAACGTCGGGCATTTCCACCTTCTGTCCAGGAGGGATTTCCAAATGTCCTCCATTTGGAGCACGACTAAGAAGAAGCATGGATTTACATTTCCAGGAGTGTTTCCAGCTTTCCCTTGGTCAGGTCCTCCATTTCGCGGTGCCTGCTTGTCCTCCTTTGCGGAGAGGAGGACCCATCTGTGGGAGGACCAAGCAAAGAAGTCCCCGGTGCATCTGCACTGTAGAAATAATGCGGTTTGGCACCCCTTTAAGTGCCCTGGCTCCATCCGACAGCACCCTGGGATGTGTAGCTCGGTGAGGCACCGGCCCTCTTGGGCAGAGAAGGCTAGAGGCCTTGTAAAACTACAACTCCCGGGATGGTGGGTAGCGCCTTCTATTCCGTGGAAATTTTGGTAATCAATTCAACAGACCTTTGGGTCCTCTGAACTCTGAGAAAAGGTGCTCTGATATACTTTCTATATCAATAGCGATTGATTGATTGATTGGGAGGCGATCCACACTAGCCCCCCTCCCCTTCCCCCCAACAAATCCAAACAAGAGTCATTTCGGATTCCTCCCTTCCAGGAAAACCAAACC
>NC_056524.1:128586576-128608704 GCF_019175285.1 Sceloporus undulatus | reverse complement strand
TCTTTCTTTCTTTCTTTCTTTCTTTCTTTCTTTCTTTCTTTCTTTCTTTCTTTTTCCTTTCAATTAGAATAAACCTAATTAGAAAGCCGCCGTGCCTTGAATGGCAACCAGCCCTTTGTATTGGGATGGAGCTTCTTATCTGGTCGCCCTGTCACTGACAGGCAGCCTCTCCTCTGAGCCTGGATTTCAGACCTCCAGGGATCGGGGGATGGCGGGGGGGGGGGGAACACACGCTTATTTATCCCGCGACGAGACCAGTTCGGAAACCGGCGGCAGGGAAACTACCTTTGATTCCTAACTATCAGAAGGCAATATAATAATAATAATAATAATAATAATAATAATAATAATAATAATAATAATCACTCTCACAGCCTCTTCTTCCCCTCCCTCTCACTTGGAACTTATATGTATGAGTTTACTATCGGACCCCGTCGCTGCTTTTCCAACCTCTCCGCTCTGGGTCCCACAACAAACTCCAGCTCCCAGAATTCCATAGCTTTGAGCCAGGGCAGTTAAAGCGGTCCCAAACCGGGTTATTTCTCCAGTGTGGGTACAGCCTTGGTTCCTCGGAAAGGGTCAGAGGAAGGGGTCGGAGCGGGGGTGGTGGTATTCTGTCTCTCTGCCCCGAGGAGCTTTGCGGAGCCGGAGCTGGAGTCCTGCTTGGAGCCCTCTTCCAGGAAAGAAATTAAAGACTTCTTAATTAGTGCCGCAATTAAGCTTTCTTTTGGTCGCATTTTAATCAGCGGAGGCCCTATCAAAGGACAAACAGAACGATTTGCAGGGCTTTGAATTTTAAACAGACGTATTGATTTCAACGCCAGAAGTCTCCTCCTTGACACAGAGGGGGCATGTCTCCCCATCTCTCCAAGGATAAAGGCCTGGTGTGTGTGTGTGTGTGTGAGAGAGAGAGAGAGAGGGGGGGGGGGCGAGGGCTTGGGCCCCCTTGATTTCCCCCCTCGGACATCCTGCTTTTGAAGGTAACCTCCAGGGATTGAAACTTGTGGGGTTTCAATCGACCTCTGTCCTCACAACAAAGGCGGGCCTGATCTGGGGGACCATAAGCCGAGGCGACCCCCCCAAAAAATCCGGCCCTTGGAAGCCTTTATAACTCTTGTCGCCTTCCTTGGAGGTCTTTATGCAGAGGCTGGATGGCCATCTGTCACTGGGGATGCTTTGATGGAGAGTTCCTGCATGGCAGAATGGGGATGGACTGGATGGCCCTTGGGATCTCTTCCAATGAGTCTATGCTTCTTCCTTCCTCCGATCTTGAGTGAGTGGCAGAATAGATGCGACTCAATTCTTTCCAGCCATCATGCTCAATTCTTTCCAGGCCATCATGAAGTCTCCCTTGCTCCAGAAAGTACTGCATTTACTAAAAGGTTTACTACAAGGGCGACGTGGACCTCCATCCTCGCAGGCCAGTTGGGAGGTGGCTTGAAGCCCCGTCTTTATCATTTCTCAAGCATTTTGGTGGACGTTTTCTTCCAAGCAAGGATGTTTAGGATCGCACCCCTGCGGCCCCGTATTTAGGCTCCTGACCTGATGGATTCAACAACGCTTGTTCCCATCTAGATGTGGAATAGTGTTAAGAGAGGTCCAAATCTGCAAACCTTCAAGTAATTCATGGAAACTAACTGCTGCTTGTGAGGGAAGTGCAGCTGGAGAGTTTATGTTTTATTCCTTGCATCCTAAACTGAAAGATGAAAACCACATATATAACACCTTCTCCATGGCAGCCCAGTTCCCAAGGGCATGCATGTGTCCTCCTTTTCATCACAAAAGACAAGTTTTCTCCAGGTCCCCAGGGTTGTCAGTTTGGAAATGAACCTCGACTTCCTTAAATTATGATCTATCTATCTATCTATCTATGGAAAAGTTTTGTTTTAAGCAATTGCAGGCCATGCTTTAAGAACACATCATACTTTTGATGACCTGATTGCATTAGTTGCAATGGTCCAGCTAATCTTTTGCAGCAGTTGGAGCATTTCTCTGGCTCCATCTCTATATATGCTTAACTGGGAGTAAATCCCACTGAATCCCATTGCATCCAACACCACATGCTCAAGCTTCACCCCTTTAACTTTTACAATAGCCCTGTAAGGCAACTCATTTTGCCGAATCCTCCTATGGAAACCAGTATAGCCTGGTGGCAGTTACCAAACATCCTGGGGAGACAGTTTCATACAACTGGATCCATCCAAAATGGTTTAACATGGCTACCTAGTGCCTATGGATTTATAAAATAAAGGAACAGTGGTACTCCTATGTTAAAAAATATTAACTCTCCTCTCCTGGGTACGTTCCTCTAGTTTGCTCTTTACTCAAAGAAACACATTTCAAATAGTTTGTATAGAATATAATATTGTAACCATACAGCAGCTGCTTCCTAAGACATTTGATTGCTTGTTGTTGTTGTTGTTGTCGCTTTATTCCTGAATTGCGGTGATCCTAAGGCGAACCTATGGCAGGTTTTCTTAGCAAGGTTTGTTCAGAGGGTCTTGCTCTGAGGCTGAGAAAGTGTGACTTGCCCCCATGGTCACCCAGTGGGTTTCTGTGGCCAGTTGGGGATTTAAACCCTGGTTCTCCCAGTCTCCTCGTCAAACACTGAAAACACCACACCACCTTGGCTCACTAAGAGCTTTTGTATGCCAGAACAAATGTATCTGGAAGTGTACATCCCATGGATTTCAGTATCACACATTGCTTGTTCCCTGTACAACCAGAAATTTTGTAGATTGCATGCAGGCATGGTAAGGGGTGTGTGAGAAGTCGTAGTGAACCACAGCCCCTCATGCTTGAACAAAACATGCTATGTACACATACTGCAAAAGAAACCTATAGAGACTTCATTAACTCAATGTCTTCCAAGCCATGCTGGTTCCCCCTTGCATACTCCTCACATGCCTACGACTGCAAGCCAGCCCTGAAACACTACAAATCTTTAAACAGAGGCTGGATGGCCATCTGTCACTGAGGATGCTTTGACTGAAAGTTCCTGCATGGCAAAATGGGGTTGGACTAGATGGCCCTTGTGGTCTCTTCCAACTCTACGATTCTATGGTTCTATGATTCTAATCTTCCAGGACACAATACTATCATAGTCGACTGTGAGTCACCTGCTGGTGATTTAGGAATGCAGTGACATTCTTCTAATGAGGAGCGTTGGCATTAAAGGACACCTGGGACCCACAATGGCTGGGATCCTGTTGCTTAGTCCCAACCAGAGTAGACTCACTGAATTCATTGTTGAATCAGGTGAGTCAACACAGTGACATATCCAATGGATTCAACTGATCCTAGTTAGAAGTCAGCACAGGATTCAGACCAGTCATTCCCAAACTCTGGCTTTCCAGGTGTTTTGGACTTCAGCTTCCAGAATCCCAGACCATTGGCCAAGAGGACTGAGGCTGCTGGGAGCTGAAGTCCAAAACACTTTGGAAGGCCAGTTTGGACATCACTGATTCAGGCCAATATCTGAAACTGCTCCGCAAAGGGTTAGAATGATTCTGGATGAGCCTCACCTCAATCCTTGCTGGCTGGGACTTTGGTGCCTCCGCTGCGTAGTCCCAGGTTTCAAGGCAAACTTTAATGGCGTTCTCCAAGGTGCTGAACCTGTTCTGGGGAACGGGCAACGCACACTGGATACTTACTGACTTTAAACCTAGAGTAAATGGACTGTTCCACTGACCTAGGCAATCCTCCGTTTCTCCCACTTTCAAGGTGATGGCATCCTTCAGAGGGTCTGATCCACCCCCCAAAGGGATAAACGTGCCCATAGGTGCTATGGGTCAGCTTGCAGGGTACAAAGCCATTCACAGTCACCCTACATTGCGCCTGTTCTGGCTTGTTTGTGACTTCAGGTCATGTAAGACAAACTTATCATGGGGGGTTCTGGGCAAGGTTTGTTCAGTGGGTGCTTGACATTCCCTTCCTCTGGGGCTGAGAGAGTGTGACTTGCCCAAGGCTGAGTAGAATCATAGAGTTGGAAGAGACTGCAAGGGTCCACTAGTCCAACTCCCTGCCATGCAGGAACTCTCTATCAAAGCATATCTGAAAGATGGCCATCCTGCCTCTGCTTAAAGACCTCCAAGGAGGAAGACTCCAATACACTCCGAGGAAGGAGTGTGTTCCACTGTCGAACAGCCCTTACTGTCAGGAAGTTCTTCCTAATGTTTAAGTGGAATCTCTTTTTCCTGCAGCTTGCATCCATTTGGGTCCTGCTCTCTGGAGCAGCAGAAAAGAAGCTTGCTCCCTCCTCAATATGACATCCCTTCAAGCATTTAAACAGGGCTATCATGTCACCTCTTAACTTTCTCTTCTCCAGGCGAAACATCCCCAGCTCCTTAAGTTGTTTCTCACAGGGCATAGTTTCCAGGCCCTTCACCATTTTAGTCGCCCTTCTTCCCCTGGCTGACCAGGGATTAGAGTCCTGGCCTCCTGAAGTCCCAGCACAACACTCAAACCAAGAGACCATGCTGGATTTCCAGTAGAAGGAGGAGTGACCTGCAAATCATCCCTCAGTGGTTTTAGCTGGACATGAAGGTGAGGTGGGGACCCTGAAATGGCCCTTCTTGTTGTTGTTGTATGCCTTTAAGTAAACGCTATAACTGAGGGGTTTTTTTTACAAGATGTATGAGGCTGAGAGAGTGTGACTTGCCCAAGGTCACCCACTGGGCCTCCGCAGGATTCGAACCCCAGTAGTTGAAAGGAACACAAGGAGGCAGAGGAGTCTACATTAAAACAGTCCTATAGTTATTTTAAAAGGGCATGATAGGGAAACAGTACAGCATACAACTGTTGGTAAGGCTAGATCTAACTATCTGTCCCTTTCTCTAGTCCGCAAATTACCTAGGCGCTTGGAGCAGAAAGCTATCCGAGGGGTAGCAGCCCTGTTGGCCATGCAGCAAAGGAGAGTAACGCCCACAATCCACAAAGCAATATATTGTGCATCGAAGGGGACCACAATGTTGTGGATGTGGGATGCCACAGTAGCACAAAGAGAGTAGTAAGGGCCCCACTGTTTTGTGGACTCTGGATGCTGTTGTTGCAGAAAGGGCCCCATGAATGGGACCACTGCTTTGTGGATTTGAGATGCCATTGTAGCAGAGAGAGCTCAACCTTGTTCCTTCGGGCGATGCTCTGAACAGTCCATAGGGACCCCGAAGGGGGCAAGAAAGTGATAAAGAGAGGTGGAGCCGCGGCGCAACAAACTACACTTCCCAGAATTCCACACTATGCAAAAGTGGTGTCAAACCGGGCTATGGCTGCAGTGTGCGAACGCAGCCCTAAACACGTGCTCCGCTCTGCCATGAATACCATGGTTTTTCCCGCTGGTGGGAAAATAAACCCCCCTCTTGGCTGGGATTTCTAGTCCTCTCTTTCTCCCCGGAGCCGAAGCCCTTCTCGCTGCCGGCGCTGTCCAACGTGGAGCCACCTGTGGATGCGGCCCGAAACGGTGCTTCTTTGGCGGCTGCATTGCGCCACGCTCCCCTTTCCTAAACTTTAGGCCTCTACTAGAAAAAGACGAATTAAAATACAATTAAAGGGGGGGGATTCTTGTATTTCAACCTCGATGGCGTCTTCCAGGCCAACCTCTGGCCCTCTCTGTGAGGATCCCTTCCCGCAGCAGATGTTCCTTCCTCGGCCGCATTCGATGGAAGCACCTTGGGCTCTTTGCTTCCTAAAGCCCCCTTGTTTTTCTGGAAACCTTTCCATCTAGATCTAGATCCTCCTCTTCTTTCTTCTCCCCGTTTCATCCCAGCCCTCCTTCGCTTCACACAGCGAAAGCCCTGCAAAGTGGATGATGAGGACCACGCAAAAACACAACCTGCCAGCCTCTGCAAGGAAGCAGCCCTCCATCCAAGACCCAAAACAACAGCAGCAGTAGGAACAACAACACAAACTGTCCCCCTTCCCTCGTTCTTCCTCTTTAGTTACTTGAAAAGTACGAGGCAAGTAACAACCGAGTCAGTAGCAGCGGCAGAAGAAGGAGAAAACTGCTGCACGGTATCAAGCAATCCAATCTGATATTAAAACTTAATAGGATCTAAAGCATGCAAAGAGCTCTTGTAGCACCTTTGAGACTTAAGGTCCTAAACGCACTGCAGAAATAACCCAGTTTGAGGCTGCTGTAAGTGCCCTGGCTCAGTGCTAGGGAATCCTGGGGATTGTAGTTTACTAAATGTCTCACAGAACTACAGTTTGCAGGATCCTCTAGCACTGAGCCAGGGCAGCTCAAGCGGTCTCAAACTGGGTTATTTCTACAAGGTGTTTTGGACCCAAACGAAATGAAGTTGGCAGCGTGAGCTTTCCGAGACTAAACTCTGCTTCCTCGGGATTTGGAAGTAGATTTAAGTCTGCAAAAGCCCATGCTGCCAACTTCTTTCTTTCCGCTAAATCCTCAAATATGCTACAAGATTTCCTTACATCTTTAAAGTCTCAAAAGTGTTACAAGATTTCGCTACATCTTTACATTCAATCTTAGTCTCAAGTTGCTACAAGATTTCTTTACGCGATGGTTTTTACTAACGCGGGCAGCCTGAGCTTTCCTGGACTAAACTCTGCTTCCTCAGATGCACCTGAAGTAGATGTTTAAACCCAGGAAAGCCCATGCTGCCAACTTCTTTCTTTCAGTCAGTCTCAAAGGTGCTGCAAGATCTCTCCAGGCACTGATTCTACAGACTAACATGGCTATATCTTAGGATCGATCGCAGTTTTAGTGTTGGGACTGCGACTCTGGAGGCTAAGGCTTGAATCCCCCCTCAGCCATGGGATCCTGGGCGAGTCACACTCTCTCAGCCTCAGAGACTGGCAAAGGCAAACCCATCTTGCCAAGGAACGAGAGCGTCGCCTTTAACGAGGAACAAAGCGAAGGCACACAACCACAAAAGCAAGAGAGAGGAAGAGAGAAGTCCCTTTTTTCGGGGGTGGGGGGGGGGGTTTTTCTTTCTCTAAAGTATTGTTTTAGTTTAGTTTTTTGGAGGGCATTTCTTTTCTTTGTTCTTCTCTAAGGTTTGAGTTTTATTGTTTATTAGTCTCAGTCCGTGTTTGCAGAACTCTGGATCCGTTCCAGAAGGAGCTATACATACATATATATATATATATATATATATATATATATATATATATATAGACATACATACATACCTATATATATATATATATACATACAGATACACAGTCTGGTCCTCTCTGATCAAGTTATATCGATTTTAGTTTAGTTTTTTTTTTTGGAGGGGATATCTTTTTCCTTCTATAAGGTTTTAGTTTTTTTGTGGGGGGGGGCGCATTTCTTCTTCTTTTCTCTTCTCTAAGGTTTGAGTTGTATTATTTATTAGCCTAGGTCCCTGTTTGCCAAAGAACTCTGGATCCTTTCTTGAAGGATCTATCTATCTATCTATCTATCTATCTATCTATCTATCTATCTATCAGCACAGTCTGGTCCTCTCTGATCAAGTCATATCGATAAGAAATGACAGTTCTTATCCTATGATCACAGACACAGGAGGGAAGTGGGGGGAGGAAGGAAAATTACAAGAGCCTGTGGCCCTAACGGTTCCTAGAGAGAGAGAGAGAGAGAGAGAAGGAGGAGGGAGGGATGGAGGGATAGAAGGAGGGAGGGAGGTGGCTTTGCATCCTTCCCTCTTTCTCTCTCTCTTTCTCTTCAGGTTTCTGGTTGGACCATTGAGGAGGCTGAGGGAGGGGAGACGGGGGAAGGGGGAGGTCTGCCTGCCTTGCTTGCCTGCCTACCACCTTGCCTTGCTTGCCTGCTTCGCTTGCCTTCCTTCCCGGGGCGCCTTCAAAGGCTGCTCCCTTCCAAGTTGCCGGAGCTCCGCCCGCTTCCCGCGTGACAACAACAACAACTCCTCCGCCTCCGGAGCCCGCGAGGCCCCAGCAGAAACAGCAGCAGCAGCAGCAGAAGGAGGAGGAGGAGAAGCTCTCCCTCGCTCTGTCCTTCTCTCTCTGCCTCCATGCCAGACCTCCGCAACTAGGCGCTAGAGAAGGAGAAGAAGAAGAAGGAGAAGGAGGCATTGGAAGCCCGAAGCCATCGCAGGAGGATCGCCGCCGCCGCCGCCGCCGCCGCCGCCCGCCTCCTTTGGACACTTTTGGGGTCCCTTCTGCACCCCAACCCCTCCCTCCCTCCCTCCCCCCCCATCCTTTCCTCCTCTTTGCTTAAAAGGATAATAACCCCCCCTCCTCCATTCCCCCCATCACTGCTTTCACTTTTTAATACTAATAATTAATAAGAACAACTCCCATCTCTTCGTCCTCTTTATTTCAAAGGATAAATACACCCCTCCTCCCCGTCTCTCCTCCTCCTCTTTTTAAAGCATAACCCTCTTTTCCTCCACTTTTTATTAAATATAAAGCATAATACTGTACCAACTACCTCCTCTTTTCCTACAGAATAACCTTAACTTCTCCTTCTCTTTCCCTCCTCTCTTTAAAACATCACTCTTTTCCCCCCAAAGAATAACCCGAACCCCCTTCTTCTTTTAAAAAGGGCACTTCTTTTTGCGAAGGACAACCCCAACTCCCTCCCCTCGCCCTCCTCTTTGTAAAATCATAGCAGCACCTCTTTTTTGGGATAAAGAGTAACCCTAACTGCTTCCTCCTCTCCATTTGAATCACTCTTTTTTTCCTAGAGGATAAGAACCCCAGCCCTCTCCTTTTTCTTCCCTCCTCTTCTTAAAATTAGAAGAGCAACTCTTTCTATAAAGAAGAGCCTGAACTTCATCTTCTTTTACAAATAGGAGTAACACCTCTTTTTAAAAGAAAGAATAACTCTAACCCTTTCCATAATAATACTAATAATAACACTTCTTTTCTAAAGAAGGACCTAACCCCCCTTCTCTCTCTTTCTCCTCCCTGTAACTCTTTCCCTCAAGAGGAACCCTAACCCTCTCTCTCCCCCTTGAACCTCTCTCTGGGGGCCTGGAGGGCTGGAGGGGGCTCCCGGCTTCTCCTGCTGCTGCTTCTCTCCTCGGGGCTCCGTCTGATGTGACCATGGCCGCCCTCCCGGCTCCTCTCCAGCTGGCGGTGCCCCCTCCGCCGCCCCTCTCCGTCTCGGTCTCCGCTGCCACCTCCAGCGCCACCACCGCCACCCCCTCCGCCTCCTCCGCTGCCTCCTCTTCCTCGGCTTCTCCTCCTCCTCCGCCGCCGCCTCAGCCCCCGACGGGCCCCGCTGCAACCGCCGCTTTCCGCCCGGAGCCTTTATCCGCCTCCAGCAACGGCGGGGAGAGCCCCGCAGCCCTGGGATCCGTGGCCCCTACTCCTCCGCCTCCTCCTCCTCCTCCGCCTCCTCCTCCTCCTCCTGCTCCCGGGAAGCCGGTCTACTCGACGCCGTCCCCGGTGGAGAACACCCCGCAGAACAACGAGTGCAAGATGGTGGAGCTGCGGGGGGCCAAGGTGGCCTCCTTCACGGTGGAGGGCGCCGAGCTGATCTGCCTGCCGCAGGCCTTCGACCTCTTCCTGAAGCACCTGGTGGGCGGCCTCCACACCGTCTACACCAAGCTCAAGCGCCTCGAGATCACCCCCCGTCGTCTGCAACGTGGAGCAGGTCCGCATCCTCCGCGGCCTCGGCGCCATCCAGCCCGGCGTCAACCGATGCAAGCTCATCTCCCGCAGGGACTTCGAGACCCTCTACAACGACTGCACCAACGCCAGGTAGGAAGGAGGACGGGGCACCCCAAAGGCCATCCAGACCAGCCTCCTCCTGCCCTGCAGGAACTCACACTCGAACCACCCCCCCTCTGACAGCCCAAGCCTTTTCTGGCACGCAGCAACTCACCATCAGAGCACTCCTTCTGGCAGAGGGACGGGTGGAAGAGTGGCAAGGGAGTCCCTCCTCCAAAGGACATCCAGCCCAACCCCATTCTGCCATGCAGCAACTCACAGTCAAAGCACCCCTCTCACGGATTGCCATCCAGCCTCTGTTTAAAGACCCCCCCCCCAAAGAAGGAGGTTCCACCACTCTCTGAGGGAGTGTGTCCCACTGATAGAAGAGGGAAGGGATCTCCACCCATCCAGACCAACCCTCTTCTGCCATGCAGCAACTCACACTCAAAGCACTTCATCTGACGGAGGGCCAGATGGAAGAGTGGGAAAGGATCCCCCAAAGGCCATCCAGCCCAACCTCAATCTGCCATGTAGGAATACACACAGCACCCCCAGTGACAGGTGGCCATCCAGACCCTATTTAAAAACCTCAAGAGATGGAGAAGATGGAAACAAATCCCACACACCCACTGGGCACCCACACAAACACATGGTTGAGGTGGCAGTGGTGGTGGGAGGCTATGGAGGCTTCCTAGGCTTTGCCCCCTCTGGGCACATCTTCCACCCCACACATGGGAGCATCCTTGCCAATGGGCCTCTCCATGTATTTCCATGCCTGGCACAAACACATAAGCGCCCAGGACTCAGAAAAGTTGAGTGGGACTTAGCAGGCAGAGCCTAGTTTGCACTTGCATCTGGGGACCCCCTCTTGTTTGAGTGGGAGATGCTCCCCAATATAAAAGGGCTGTGCGTCCTCAGATGCAGTAGGAAGAGAGTTTAGGAAAGCAGCTATCGGAATGTATCACCTTTCTGTTCTTTTTCCATTTTCTTTTTGGAATATTGTGACAGAATTCAAAGATATAGCCGTGTTAGTCAGTATTGTCTTGTAGCACCTTTGAGGCTAACTGGAAGAAAGAAGTTGGCAGCATGAGTTTTCTTAGGCTTAAGTCTGCTTCCCCAGATGCTTTAAATAGTGTGAGCCAATGTGGGTCCCAGTTTTGGGGAAAGAGCAGGATACAAATAAACATAACAACAACAACAACACACATTTGAGGAAGGAGACTCAAGTCTACCAAAGCTCCTGCTGCCAAGTTCTTTCATGTATTTTAAACGTTGATGCAAGATCCCTTTGCAGATCGATCCCCCAGACTTAAACAGCTGTACTTTTGAATTCAACTATTGGCACAGGGGCTCTTTCTTTTGCCACTTAGTAGTGCTGCTTTTAACAGCCTGCCTTGGGAAGCCAAGAGTGTCCGGCTTTACTGTTCAAAGACCCTGTTAGTTTGGAAAACCAGTCTGCAAAGGGACCTTGCAGCACCTTTGAAACTTGTTGAAAGAGAAAAGCTGGAAACCTAAGCTTTGGTAGACTTGAACCTACTTCCTCAGATGCACCCCACGCATTTGAGGAAGTAGGCTCAAGTCTGGAAAGCTCATGCTCCCAGTTTCTATCTTTCAATGAGTCTCCAGGGTGCTGCAAGATCCCTTTGCTTACTTTGCATATGGAAGTGAAGACCCAGGCCTGGGTTTGGTATCTAGAGGGTGATGCCCAGGGGGTGCATGGTGTATTCTGGCCTTAGAAAGTTATTGGACCAGCAATGATGGGAAGAGGGGAGGAAGGAAGGAAGGAAGGAGGAAAGAAAGACAGGATTGCAGCTGCGAAGGAGCATTTTTCAAGCCTGCAGGTGTTGAGAAAAACAGCAGAGTGCTCCCTAAAATTGGAGTAAACAGAATATAGGACCGCTAGGCGGGCAGGGGGGGGGGGGGGGGGGTGACGGTGGAAAACAACAGGTTTCAGGACTGAGTTAAGTTCTAAAAGCATTTCAGCATAGTGGTACGAGGGAGACGTCACTCATCTTTTGACTGTAAGGCTTAGTGTTTTGTTTTGTTTTAATGCATCAAATGTTTCTCTCAGCTTTCACATTCTGACTGTTCCCCTTTCTGCTAGAAAAGAAGGGGATATAAACTAGTCAACAGGGATAAAGAAGAGAAGAAAGTGCCTGTTCTTTTTCACTTCTCAGGACAGGACACACATCTGAGTACATATTTACTCTTGGCCATGCTGTGTGTGTTTGGGAGTGTGAGTATGGACCAGGAGTGCAGTCCCAATAGGATCCTTCCAGGCACTGCAAGTGGGCCCTATGGATGCCAGGGTCTCCTTAGGACTCTAGTGCTTGAAGGGAAGACAGTAATAATTGGAGACTCTGTACCGCTCTTGGTATCCCATGCACCATAAAAGGAGCAGGACTCGGTTTATCCCTTTTTGTTGTCCAGGGATGTGTGGTGATCAGTCTAATTTAAGAGTCTTCAGACGAAATCATCTCATAATTTAAGGTGTGGGATGTATTAATTCAATAGAAGGCATTTGATCCACCATCTACATCTTTGGTGTGGGCTAATATGGGAATCTCTAGGTAAAGATTTCTTTCCTTAGAGACACTTTGGTGTCATCATGTAACATTCGTAAATTGTTTCCTCCCATGCAAACCAGCTGATAACCCACTGAGTGGTCCGAAAGTGAAACCTTATGCTACTATAGTGAATATGATTGGAGAGAAGGGTGTTGTGGAACAGTTGAGTTAAGGACAAAAGAGACCTCATGAATATCAGGATGGATTTAAACTGAGGTGATGATGAAAGAATAGATTTCAACTTTCCAGAAAAAGTGATATAAATAAGTTTTCTGAACTCTTATATAAATTTCCTGACCTTGCTTAGCAATTTGTCACTTTAACAACTGCAAATACTTATTTGGTGTGAACTCCAGTTTTACAGAGTCTTGGAGTATAATCCCAAACTTTGGGGCACGCAACGTAACCTTTATGTAGGTAAGAATGCTAAGTAAGACCACTTATTTAAAGATTTAAGTGGCTGCTACGTTCCAGGAACAAGGGCTAATAGTTACTGATACTCTAGTTACATAAAGATGTACTCTCTATGAGATAGAAAACAAATATCCATATTGTTTAAATTATATCCTAAATAATTAATTAGGTTGTAATAACAACAACTCACAGTCTCAAATATATTTTGCATCCCAGTAATAATACTTGACTTCAAAATTTGCACACAGCCTTGCTCCTTCTTCACTTTTAAGAAACCGATTGTTGCCTTTCATGTTTTTGTTTGCATTAATTCAGATTTAGTTTCAAATGAATTTTCTTTGAGCTGACATAACTTAATCAAACAATAATATATGAGGTCTTAAGAGAGTGGCTGATTGAATTATCCCTACACTGTCAGTTTAACAGTTCTTAAAAGTTGTTGAAACCAAACAGTAAAAAGCAGGACCGTCTATTTCATCCTGATTTGCTTGCAGCTTATCTGAATCAAAAAGGAAAGTGAGAGGTCCTCTTAAGGAAAAAAAACAGGTTGGGATGCTGTGATGAAAGCAGGCCTCCTCCTTTTAGTTCTGTTTCTCTCATCACATTATTTTAGGACTATACTTTATTTAACAAGTAGATGCATATAAGCATAAGAAGTTGTGGAGGGTCCCTTTTCAGTGAATGTACAAGAGCAGCCAAACCTCCAGTTTTGGGAAGGATTGTTTCAGTTGCAACCAAATGAGAAAATTCTGTTTTTCCTTGATTTTTGCTAGAAGCCTGTGCTGGTTTTAATCAGAGATTTTGAGTTATCTCATGGCATCAGACTTTTTGGGACCAGTATATGTCAAGGGCTGACTATATGGCACTGGTGCGGTCAGATGGCAAACACTTTGCTAAGTGAGGAAAAACTGCGGGAGGGTTTTGTCAGGAGATGCCCATTTGTGTGAACTGTTTGTTTCTCTGCCACCTGACTTTTCATGCCTTGTTGTCCCTTGGACCATATGCAGACAGCCCAAGAGCCAGTGCGTAATCCCTTTGATCCCACTAGTACATGCAGTTGGGCATTTGGGAACCAGGTAGCGAAGAAGCACCTCCTTTCTGCCACCTGGACAGTAGGTAACCGGGGGGGGGGGGGGGAAGAAGAGAGATTTGTCTGAGTGGGTTGTTCTGTGTTACAGCACAGCTTGTTACAACACAGGTGGCAAGGATCCATGTTGGGAGGCAGCGGGTAGTAGTTCTGCCTTCAGGCATACATTTCAGGACATCTGTGCACCCCATTCTCCTACCCACCTCTAGAGGGTCAAGTAACCCAGACAAAGGAATCCTGTGAAAATCTCCAGTTGGCAAAAGAGAGGGGTCGGCGGAGCAAAGGGAGGGAGACAAAATCTGACAAAAGGAGCCATTCCTATTGTTGAAACAACAATCTGCTTTAGAATCAGAAGTTCAAGTCTGAGGGCATTAGCGCCGAATCTTTTCGTTTTAGGACTGGGGGGGGTGTGTGGGGGAGGATTTGTACTCATTAGTTTGAAACAAAAATGAAACTGTTTTTGGCCTAATGAGCAGAGTATTTGGAGACTTTTAGGTTCATCGGGGTAAAAAGAAAAGAAAAGGAAGAAATCCCAGGATCGTCACCAAACAGCTGTGTATGGGACTTTAAAGATAGCTTGGCTCAACTGTTGCTATTTATGCTTTTCCCTACTTGATGAAAAGTCCCTAACAATTAATAATTTGGTTTTGTTTTACTTTTGTTTTCGCTGCAAGTTTTTAAGAGAGAGTAGCACACGGGGACATTAACCCCTGCCTTCTGTTCCCCCTCTTTTGTAATTGGCTATGTCTGTGTTCTTTCAATCTCATTAAAGCGAGTTGGAATACGTTAAGTGATTTTTAAAGGGCGAGACACGAAATACTGTAGCGTTCTTTTAGTTTGCAGTGCAGATATTGTAGGGTTAGGATGTTCAGTTGGACGCACCAAGTGCTGAAGAAGATCAGCAGCAAAAATATTATAAGCATGTTTCATTATAAGCATGTTTCATGCACTAGTCAACCCTTTTTAAAATGCTGCTGTTGGGCATTTAATATGTGCTCTTATTAAATATGAGCTGTTTATGTGTTTGAGGGCAAGCTCCTGCACTTCCACAGACCTGTGGCATAATTTTGGAACATGCAGTATACTATACATGTTTTCCTCGGTTATAAGTCCTAATGTGCAGTTTCCTTACTAGTAAGTATGTTAATCATCTAGTAAGTATGTTAAGCAACCTTAGAGGCAGTCTACACCTTCCTATAATTGTGACTGTTTGCTCTGTTACAATTCCACACAGAGGGATTGAAGACAAATTAGAATCTGATAAACTGCACTTTCTATAAACTAAGAAATTAAGTTGGCTGAAATTAAGTCAGCAGCTACAAGCAAGTGATTTTTCAATAAATTAGGGTATTTTTCATTAATGCATGTGCATTCTTGTAAAATTTTCTCCCAATTTAGATACATTTAAGTCTTTGGTTTCTTTCCTTCCCACCTCCCTCTCTTTCTCTCTCTCTCTGTCTCACACACATATATACAGAGAGCTTTCCCTGAAAATCTCCTTTCATTTTGGAAACTAATCTGTTTATACTGTTTAATATTGTCTTAAGGGGGGGAGGGATAAAGTGTTTTTAATTGTCATATTTTATATTTTACTGTTGTTAACCGCCCGGATATTAATCCTTTCTCATCTCTTGGTTGCTTTATGCACTATATATATATATATATATTGAAAAATTAGCGTTTACTGCTGGGTTAGGAACGTTGCTTAACAGTTGTAAACTCCCTGTTTTATGTATGTTTCAGCAAGCTGACAACCTTGAACGACATCTTATTTTGGTGCTGTGCTTTTAAAGGAAATGACAATGTTAACTATTTAGTCAAGGCTAATATACTGTTTAATCAAATGGCATTTCAAGAACGCTATTAATTTGTTGTGAATAATAATCTAATTTGGTACCTCTTTAGTGTTTGGACTCATTAGTCATCAATTGATATGAAGTATTTACAGCTCTGTGTCTGTATAAAATGTGACATTTCCTCTTGAAAAAGGTAGCTATGTGGGTTATGAATAAAGTGTCTACAAATGATCACATCTTAATGAAGCAAAGCACTTGGACATTTGAAGTCCCTGTGTAATGATTCACCGCTATATTTGTTTTAAAATAGGATTATATTCTTAATATTATAAAGTGCTACTCAGAGAAAATCAGTTGCAGTTAGAATGTATTTATAACTAGGAGCACTGTCAGCATATTTCACGTATATTTTATTATGACAGCTGTGTATTATGTTTCTCGTTTTCATGTACGTCTGAATTATATGTTCCACAGTTCTAAATACTTAGATGTAACAGTTCAGGAGTAAAAGGTGTAGATACAGGATTGCCCCTAAAATAAAATCCTGTCAACAGTGCAACATGTTAAACTATTGAAGTTGGGTCTCCCTCTTCTATTAATAAGAATTAATCAATTTCATTACTTTTTCTGTACTGAATATGGTTCAAACCTGTGGATACAATTTATTGGTCCAACCAATATTGGCACAGAGTTGGCTTCCTCTGATTTAAAAATAATGTGTAGGAGTTAAAGGATGACTAGCAAGAGAACAAGTAAGGTACAAAGATGAAAAATTCAGGCTGGATGTTGGCAAAAGTCAAGTGTCCAGGTCACTCTGCATATCATGCAAGCTAAAACACCGGGATTTAAGCCAGTTTACAGTCTAGTCCTATGCAGACTTCTTTGGAAATAATATCCATTGTGTTTGATTGGACTTATTCCTCAGTACGTGTGTTTAGGGGATTGTAGTCCCAGTGATGCCACTGGTGCAAGTACTCCGGTTAAGTTCCTAAATCCAAATACTCTGATTTAATTAGGTTGTGGATTGAGGCTACCTGTCAGCTCTCTTGAATGATGTCCGAAACAAGCCCCAGTGTGTTATGCAGCTAAACTTGTACTGCTTTGAATATTAGATTTCCTAATTCAATTTTTTTGTGGGTCCTGCTGCCACACAATCTTCTTTAATCTTCAAGAAAATGGAAGTACTTTTGGATCAAACCCCATATGAATATGGATTAGTTCCCTAACCTTTTGCTGATCTTACAAGATGCTGTTCAGTGAGTACACTGACAAGTAGAGTAAAAGTGAGGAATTGCTAGTGACGGTTGCAAGTTCTTTATGTAAGAATGAGAACTAATGTTTTTGGGGAGTACAGCATATCAGTAGGTCACAGGAACAGTTTTTAGGGTTTAGTTCAGCTGGGAAACTGTAAAACTGCAAAAGAAGCCAAAAGCATATCTTTCTCACTCTCTCTCTTTTTCGGAGTGTATACACAAACAGAGTTCCAAAATGAAATACTTGAATGAATTTTCTTGCTTTTCACTGTTTAATGTTAAACTGCCTTCCTTTATGAAGGTGACAGTCAAACTTATATAATTTATTGGATTGATTGTTTTCTCTGCAACATACATACTGATATTTAACCCCCAAATCTGTGTGTATTGCTTGATTTATGGGCAAAGGAGATAATTCAGAAAGGAAACACTCAAAAGATAAGTGGTTTCAAAAACATATCGTCTCAAAATATAGAGTATGGACTTAATCATAATCACCATTCTTCATTTTTATCGCACTTACAGTACATACACTATCCATGCACTATATAGCTTTCTTCCATTTTTGATCCATTCCATTTGAATTCAGAATGCAAATTAGAAAGTGAATACTATTTTAATTAAACATTTCCAGTACAATCCTATACACGTCTACTAAAATGTAAGCCCCATTGAGTTAATCTGGGCTTGTTCTGAGGTAGATTGATATACAATTCAGTTTTCACTTTGACATTTAGCTTTGCAGTGGACAGGTTTCTCAACATATACTTATATCAGACCCTCAGTGTTTTCAATATATTTCTAGATTTGTGAAAGGCTTGGCTGTATAATTATTTCGTGACCCATTCAAGTCATCAGTTGGAGTCATGTGTTTTATATTCATCATTTTGTATCAGGAATAGGGACAGATATTATTAATGACATCAACTCCCAAGAGATGTTATTGTACACATTCTCTGTTTACACTCCATTTGTTCCTTCAAAAAAGAAAAAGCAAATCTAATTTTGAGAAACATGTACTACCAATATTTAGGATATCCAGAGACAAAACATTGTCTGCCAATACAAAAGTGGAAAATTATTGTTTTAACTTTTAACATAAATCTGAGGTCATTCTTCATTTTATTTCTGTGACTCACATTGTATTTTTCTAAGCTATTATATCCAGTCATAATAACCAAATATTAATTAATACCATTGCATCTTTAATGAATATATCTCTTTGAATAGTGTACGCATTGATATTTAGGTCCAAAGAGATTACAGTATATTTGAGACAATACTGGAACATTTTTTTTTGTATAGTTACAAGTTCAGAAGGAAAAAAATAACAATTATATTTCATTATGATTGTGAGACACAAAAATATTAAAATTATTAATAGTGGAGTTTATTCTGGATTATTTATGGTGAAACGCTTGTTTTGTTTGAATGTGGACATAGCCAGTGAGGATAAATGGTGTGGCATACATTTGGAGGTAGCTGTTTAAAGAAGTTATTTTGTTCTATTGGTCTTGTATTGTTTGCTTTTCCCCACTTGTACTTTTGATATAACATTCCAGATTCTGCTGCTTCATTGTCTGAAGTACAATGCATATGTCTCATGTATGATTTGTAACCTGTGACACAAGTGGAAAAAATGCATCATGTAAGCTTGGTTGATTATTGCCCTCCAGGCATTGTTTTTCAAACACAAACCCAGAAACACAATAGCCCTGAGGGGAGGGAGGCGATAAGATCGGCTTCCTAAAACAATCCTTGGCGCTTGAAAGGGAGGGAAGGAGGAGATGGAGGGAAGGAAGGAGGCTAGGATTAGCCTGATGGATTCCTAGAGAGCAATGGCCCAGTCACACTCTCTCAGCCTCAGGGGCAAAAGCAAACACCCTCTGAGTCTGGAAGAACTTGCCCCCTTCCTGAAGGAACGACAGAAGGAACCACAGCAAACAAAAAACCCAGGGCTTTCTAAGGAGGGAGGCAGAGCTGGGAAAAGCCCCCTGTGGAGGCTGTGTTATTGTTGTTGTTGTGGTGCCTTCAGGCTTTATGGCCACCCTAAGGAGAACCCTGTCACAGGTGTTTTCTTGGCAAGATTTCTTCAGAGGGTCTTTACCACTGCCTTCCTCCGAGGCGTGAGAGAGTGTGATGGCCAAGGTCATCCAATAGTCCAGCAGGGCACTCAAACCCTGGTCCGAAAATCGTGGTCCAAGGCTCAAACCACTACGCCACTTTAGACCCTATTAACTTTTAATGTCAGAGAGCATTAATAAATCTTCTGATTGCTTGATGCCTCTTGCAGTCAGCATTTCTTCTTCTTTTCCCTCTTCCGTCCTCTTCCTGACTCTTCTCCTCCTCTTCTCCTCCTTTTATTCTGCTTACTCTTCCTCTTCTTTCTCCTCCTCTTCCTTCTTCTACTTCTTCTTCTTCTTGTTCCTCCCCTCCTCCTCCTCTACATTCTTCTTTTTGGTCTGTTAATTGTTTAAAGTGAAGGCCATGTAATGCCATTTAAACAGTTGGTGGAGTTACAAGAAACAAAACCCAGGTTTCTGTTGCTACAGCACTTTCCTATTGCACTGGGAAAATGTCTTGGCAGAAGGCCTTGGCTATTAGGGCACCATTGCTTTCCTCTGGGGCTGAGAGAGTGGTGACTTGCCCAGGATCATTCACTGGGTTTTCCATGGCTGAGCCAGAGTGATAGTCCAATGCACATACCAGATGCTATGCTGGCTTTAGTCCCCTCCCCTCCAATAAAAAGGCCCTTAAGTGTTTCTGTGAAGCCCGGCCGTGCCCACATCCTGTGAATCTTGGACATTGAGCCAGCCCCACTGACGTTCTGTGGGAATTACATCCAAGGAGTATAAGATCAGCCATGCATGTTTGCCATCTTCTGCAGGCAAGGCCTTTCAGGCCAGGATGTCACAGCCCACTGAAACCTTCTGGATGACATGCCTTTTAAACCACCCAAATCCATGCACAGGAAATGTACCCCAGCAGTGAACCCAGGGAGTTTAATCACATGGGACGGGAGGCTCTCAATTTTGAAAGAGAAGACAGCGAGGTCAATTAGAAATTACTTATCACAACATTAAATTCTAAATTCGCAGTAAGATGGCCTCCCTGAACATGACCCAGATTCTGTGCGAAGTAAGCCATCAACATCGGTGTGTTCTTAATTGCGAATGGGCACCCTTGCGCATGCTCAGTGAGACTCCAGATGACTGGAGCATAGCATATTTAGGCGAGTGGAGAGAGAACCAAGGAACCCCACAATTTACAAAAGAGGCTGAGGAAGGGTGGGAAGAATGGTTTAAGAGAACATGCTCTATTTTCACCTTAAAACGAGCATATATCACTCTTGTCATGTGAAAATGTGAATATAATGGTTTATCCCAATAGCTCTGGGTCAATGCCTTCTTAATTAGCAGGCAGCAGACCCCCCCACCCCCAGCAATGCTGAAGGACAAGCAGAAGCAAAATTGAAGTGGAATTGCAGTGTGGCTTCATGGGAACCCCCCTTCCAGATTGGGGGGGGGGACCAGGACCAAAGAGACATGCACATACACCAAACAACAGCGCACTGAGTGCGAAGTTGCCTACGAATAGGGTTTGTGACTTCGCTAGTTCACTGAATTAACTTAACTGTGAAGTTGATGCATGATTGTGTTCCGGAGTGCGTTCGGACTGCCAGAGATTGTGTGTTGGTAACTTTTTGGCAATAACACGAATACACATGA
The DNA here is from genome assembly GCF_019175285.1 of Sceloporus undulatus. Lineage (NCBI taxonomy): Eukaryota > Metazoa > Chordata > Lepidosauria > Squamata > Phrynosomatidae > Sceloporus > Sceloporus undulatus. The sequence continues at coordinate 128,588,238 of NC_056524.1, read as the reverse complement.
TTGCATTCAGGATGACACTGGATTATATTTCCAATTTCAGTGTGTAATATCCACCCAGAACTCACATAACCACTCATACCCTTTCGGGTGGAAGGGTTTTTTTTTCCCATAGCTGCCAGCCCAGAACACTTTCAGTCTGGGCGGCTAAGTGGGAGAATAACTTTGGTTATTTGTTTTTAGTTTATTTATGCAGCCCAGCCTTAAGAGGTGTTTTACTTATACTTAGGTCTCCCTATTTTCCATGGAGCTCCCAGGGAACTCTGTCAGATAAAGGATATCTTTCCCATCTCGTGTCGGTCTGTCGGGTCCTGTCCTCTGTCTCTGTCTGCCTGGCTCTCTCTCACACACACATCACACAGGCTGCAGCTGCACTGCAGAAATAACCCACTGTTGACACAACTTTAACTGCCATGGCACAATGCCTAGAATTCTGGGAGATTTTAGTTTTGTGAAACATTTAGTCTTCCTGGTCAGAGAGCTCTGGTAACCAACAACAAACTACATTTCCTAGGATTCATATCATTGAGCCATGGCTCTTAAAGAGCTATCAAACTAGATTATTTCTGCAGTGCAGATGCAGCCAGAGACTGAGAGCAAGAGTGAGATAATTTTGTGAAAGTATCTTCAAAACCCCGTTCAGTGAAAGTATCTGGATGTATTTTACAGGTCACGTGACTGAAGAGAAGGCAGGGTGGGAATTAAGTTTGGGCACATGAGCTCTGAGTCCTCTGTCTCGCACACAGGGCAATCCTCTTCAAATTTTAACTCAGAAATCAAGAAATACGCAATAAGGCTCACACACTTCTGAGCATGTGCATGATTAAGTTGTGGTGTGAGTCCTACTGGAAATCAATGGGACTGTGATTTGTTGTTTTCCCTGGCAAGATTTATGCGGAGGTTTCCCACTGGAGACTAAGCATGATTTGCTCAAGGCAACCAGTGGGTTTTCATGGCTGAGCAGAGATTTCAAACCCTGGTCCCTCACCCAGTTCTAGTCCAACACTCAAACAACCATACGGTGGTATTTACAGTATAGGGCACCACATCAAGAGCTTACCACTAATGCTAGTGCCTGGTGGTGGTTTCCATATCAGTGGGGCAGCAAATCTGCTTGGATTCTAGTCTTAACTTTAAGGGAGCATGCTGAACTTATTTTTAGACATAGCATTTAGCAGCTTGGATAACCCTTTAAATCTTGAGTAAAATCTCACGCAGATTCACTCCTCAAATGACAGGAAGCCACCTGTTCATTGGATGAAGTGCAGCGAAAACATGCCTCTCTGATGCATGTTTAATACCTACCTCTTTGAGAACGTGTTTCCAAAATGTTTGCTGCATTCAGTTATAACCCATCCTTTGAGATGGAGACATACACACAAATGGAAAATCCTGCACTTGTCCTTCAGAGTAAAGTTTTCAACAAATTCATCCTCTATCAGGGTTGTCATCCATGTCCCTGCACATACAACTGCAGCTGAAGTGTGTGCGCTTTGAACTTTGAACGAGATTGTAACCTGAAAGTGCTTTGGCAAATACTATTGCACAAGTATTAAAGCAGGATATGAACAAAATGCAGCCATTTTGTTAAGGATGCACATCATAGGTCCATGTTTTGCTAACAGGCTTTAGAAACAAAGAATCCAGGAAAAAAAGTGAATTTGA
>NC_056524.1:128479495-128535309 GCF_019175285.1 Sceloporus undulatus | reverse complement strand
GTGAATTTGAACCTGCCTGGCACTCTTTGGACTGCATCTGAATATTGCTCAAGGTGGAAGTGTGTGTGAAAAAGAAGCAGAATGGTTTCATCTGGATTTTATATTTACATAGGAGACTACTTTAAAATCAATCTGATTTTAAGGGGTATGTATGAAACCCCCATGATTTGAAAATACTAGCTTTGGAGTGTGACTTCAGTTGCAGGCCAGTGTTCAAGACTTTCTAAAGCACCATTTGAAATCAATGGGATTTTTGCACACTTAATTGATCCAAAGTGTCTTTCTCCATGGATGTTTTTCCCCAGCTGGGGTGGCTGAAAAAAGCAAGCCCTGCCAGAATAAACTCAGCAAAGCAAACTTGAAATCATTCTGTGAGGATGGGTTTAAAAAACCAACAACTTTAAAAAGTTTTTGCAGCTTGTCTCTCCATAAAGCTGCCGACTGTTTTGTCTTACTTCTTTTTACTCATTTCCTGAGTGTTAAAAAAAAGAAGAAAGCAGGAGCAGCGATGGAATGCAATGGTTTTGCTACCCTCGCCTCAGGTTGTAAAATGGTATATTATCCTTTGAGCAGTTGCACTTGGAAAGGAACCAGTAATTTATATGAGAAGTGTTTGATTGCTTGCTTATCCAGTGACCCATAACAAGTCCCCTTCTTCCAGAAATGGCAGAAAACAAAAGGCTTCTAAACAGCAGCTCTATATACCAAGACTGCGATCCAAAGGCCAGCTCCTCAGAAGGAATTGTTGCTGAAACAAATGGTGTTTATTCCCCTGTAAATGTGTTAGGATCAAGGTGCCAGATAGCACTTGTGGAAAAGGAACATAACACATGATACTCTCTACTTAATCATGTGCTGTGTTGACTATGGAAATAAATGACAGAGGGAGAGGAGAGTCAGGTGTTCGACTCTCGTCGCTGAAAGAAATGGAATTTAAAAGCAGTTCCTTTATTTGGTTTGTGCCCAAAGATTACAAAAAACTGCAGTACACATGGCTGTATAATAATAAATGACTCTAATGGTCCCTGGATCAGAATTTCTTCAGTTTAAATAATTAACAGCACCATACTCTGCTGCACATCTACTTGGAAGTAAGTCACATTGTGTTCAAGGGGAACGTAATCCTAGGTAAGTATGCACAGCATTGCTGGCCAAGATTTTCACCTTCATTGGAAGAATTCAAATATATGCAGATCTACTTAGAACTCAGTGTAACTTACTTCTGAGTAAATACACAGGGTATTGCATGCTGATTAATGAAAATATCTCTAACTGGGATCAGTGTCTTTGACTTTAAAGGGATAGGCTTAATCCAGCTAAAGTACGCCACTATAATTTGGATTCAGTTTTGGAAGATTCAACTTGTTTACAAGAGTGTAATTTTCACTTTTTAGAAATAATTTTATATTCAGCTGTTATATTTCTGTCACTGAGACACCTTTTGAGATATTTTTAAACAAAGGTTGACATCCTGTCGCTGTTTTAAGTACATGTAAGTTCTTTTACAGTACACAAACATTTGTGCTTTTTCAGCCATGGCATAATGTCCATATTCAGTTCACTGATGCGTGCGTGGCGTTCTGCAAAGGTAATAATTGTGTATGCAGTTTAACATTCTTGGATGGTGTGTAACTATTCATCAGTGCCTTCAATGTAGCATTTTCTTCACTGGAGCTGCAGAAACAGCCACTGTGCATCCTCCATTGATCAATAAATAAGCATGTACATTTGCAAGACAGAGGCAACATTGGTTGTCCAATATTGATATTCAGCGGAAGGCTGGTGTAATGCAAGCAGCAGTTAACTACATGAGTGTAGATTTACACAACACAAACACCATGTAGAATGTCAGCTAGTGTCTAAAAGGGGTGCAGACCAACCACAGTTATGCACTTTTAAAGTGTATTCATTTCAGTAGTGAAGATTTGATAGAAGCACTCAGCTTTCTCTCGTGCAAATAAACAGTACACAAAGTCTGATCCCCATTTATGCTTAATCAAAAGAATGTGGACTTACTCAGAGCATTAATGAGGTATAGTGGTTAGAGTGCTGCAATGAGCCTTGAGAGATCCATAAAAAGGAGGAAAGGAAGGGGAGGGGAAAAAAGAAAATAAATGTGGCAGCACCTTTAAGATTAACTGGTTGTTATTTCAGCATTAGCTTTTGTGGATATGAATCTATTTCTTCAGATGCAGTACTGAGTGGTATTAAGGCTTTGGGTATATAGCATATTATACAGTTGTGGGAGTGGGATAGAGATTCAGGTTCTAGTCCACACTCAGCCAAGTAACATACATGGTGACTTTCAACTAGCATTCTCTCTCAGCCTGAACAGCTTCATAGTTTTGTTGAAGGAGATCTATGTACTCTGCCTCGAGTTCATTGGAGGAATGGTGGGATACAAATGTAACTGATCAATTAGTCCATCAATTAATTGGTCATAAATTCAATTCCAGTACATAAGATTATAGCCTTAAAATGAACCAGTTGGACTTCTGAATAAATATGCTGATGATCGTGCTACAAATATAATTGAAACCAATGGGATTTTGACTACGACTAGCTTCTTCCATTAGTTTCAGTGATATATACATGGCAACTCTAAGCATGTGCATTGTGCATGCAATCACTGGTTAACCTCATTTTGTTCATCTGAACTCACTTTTTAGCATGTATGGTGTGTACACTTCATAGCTCCCTAACAGGAGAGTATAATAGAGTTCTCTAACAAACAAGTCTAAGTTATTTATTCATTCATTTAAAGTATGGTGGGCCCTTTGTATCTGCTGTGGTTTGGTTCTGGGACCCTCTGTGGATACCAAAATCCGTGGATGCCCTAGCACCATTAAATACAATGGCATAGAAAAATGGTGTCTCTTATATAAAACAACAGAAATCAAGGTTTGCTTTTTGGAATTTATATATATTTAAAATATTTTCAAGGCATGGATGCTTGAAACCATGCATAAGGAATCCATGGGTACAGAGGTCCAACTGTATTTCTCTATTATCCCCCAACCCACAAGGGCTTTTGAGGCAATAAACAAACAAGCAATTAGACAAAGATATAACATTTTAAAAACACATTGAAATACTATTTCAAAGCATTTAAAAGCAGTCTAAAAACTGTACTATGAATCCCCCACAGGATGGAACCTCCATAGGATGAAGCCATGACACTTAGAGTGGTATGAAACTCCTATAATACAGCAGGATTTCAACCTTATAATGGCTAACATCTCTGGATCATATCACTGTTGTCAAAACACAAGCCTTTTATGTTGAATTCAACTGTCAAGCACATTCATTTTTAAGGTTCAAGAGGAAGATTGGCAGTGTCTTTGCCCTTTCAGAATGTCATTTTTCATTCCAGTTTCTCTAGACCATAAAAAAAAAAAAGACAAATAAGGCATAACATTCAAATTGAAATAAAAACACATCTATTCCATTCAGGCAAAGCAATGTGAAACACGTACAAAAAGATTCAATTTCACATAATATTTGTGACATTATCCTAATTTTAATGAATACCTCATTTTTATTCACTTAGGTGTAACACATATCTACCAGGTGTCTTTCCAGTAGGAACCAAAGCTGTTCACACCGACTTGATTCAGTAAGACAGATCTGAGATCTGTGCAACCCATAAAAAAAAAAATCCCAACAAGTTCTTGTTCCTGAATCTACCTATTTGGATGTAGGGAGGAAAGAATTTTCTTATTAAAACCTTTGATTGGTTTGGCCTATCTCCAAGGCCATGTCCAGTCCTGAAGATGCAAAAGCTACCATCTGTTTGTCCCATGCTTTAATAACACAATTTGACACATTCTGCTTTTCAGTCATTCTCACCAAGCCCCCAAAGACTATGTTGAGCCTATTGTAGAATTATGCTTAATTATTGGTTATTTCAAGATAAGCATTAAATAATAGGAAAAGAAACATTTCCCCCCCAAAACGAGTTGCCAAATATCAGGCCATGGGAAGGTAACAGACTCTGAAAATAATTCTTTGGGAACTGTGGAAGGAAGTGGCATAATCTCAGACATGGCAACTGACAATAAGACAGCTTAATTGGTCTGTGGTATCTTGGGCATTCGAATATATTAACATAATATTCTTACTCTGTTCTTGAGCACTGGAAATCTATAAACAGTATGCTGGAAAATACGATATCCTGAATGAGTTCAAAAACATTGGATATGTCAGCAAAAATCAGACACATAGTGGTGTGCATGGTTATTAGCTAAGAAAGTGAATTGTGCAAGAGTTGTGTATTTGTATTTCTCATCTAGTCAACTTTAGACAACTATGAAAATGGAACATAAGGCCTAATCCCTCTTCATTCGGGCCCATATTTGTTTTACTACCTGTAATTGAGATGGAAGGCCTAAATACCCTAGGCACCAGAGCTCCTCCGATCTTGGAAACGAAGCAAGGCCAGCCCTGCTTAATATTTTGGATGGGAGACTGCTAAAGAATACCAGGTGCTGTAGGATATATTTCAGAAGAAATGGGCAAAATCTTAAAACTTGTTTAAGAAAACCTTATGATGTTCATGTGGTCTCCATAAGATGGCAGATGACTTGAAGGCACATACACAAACAAGTGGAACTTTGCTTCCATATAAATGTGTTCAGGGAATAGTGGAGATGGAGCCTGATGAACTGCATGATATGATTATTATAAGGAATATCTACATTATTGGAATGAAGTGAAATTGAAAAAGTCAAAATGAAAAGTTTACAATTCCTGTGTTATTAATCCTGTGGCTGAGAAGTCAGTTGCTCAGAATTTACTGTAAGTATGTGTTCCCAGTGTGAGAACATACTTAACTTTTCCACTAAATCTAGCGCATCTTTAAATATTGGGCCCCAAATATCACACTTGTCCTTATTGTTCATAACGGATGGAAAGGATAAGATCAGAGCAGGGATCTTTATTTGTCTCACATTTTAACAGGAACCAAACTGCTATACTTTGAACTTCCCAGCTTAGTATATGAATTGCAACAGAATTGTCTATCAGGTTCCATACTTCTCTGAATTTTGAAATGCTGTTCTCTACCCAGAAAAGTGTATATCAAAATGAACACTTTAGAAGAAATGTATACAAAAATGTGTACAGATTCCCATGTGGACCTTAGAGCAAGAATTCATAAACTGATGGCGCAGTGGATTGTATTTCAAAAAGTCTGGGGTTGTAGAAACTTAAACAAATTTATCCTGCGCTGTAGTAAATATATATTATATTTTGGATCATTGTTATATATATATATCCCTAATCATGCAATGTGAGACTGGGTGGGGGATGTCCATACAGATTTTCATTTCAATAATGTTGCTCATAGATTGACAACTTAGCTACATGTTTTTCAAGCCTGTGTGATTTTTAAGAACAGTTTCCTTCAATATTTTCAATTAAAGACTTATGACATTTTCAAGTCTTTGTTGCTTCCCAAAACGTGATTAATGAAAATTGCTTAGTATTTTCTTTCATTGATGCTTTGCCTTTGAAACATATCTGTAATAATCTGTTCCACTGTCAGGCTGCTGGGTAGGTGAGTAATATCCGTACAATCTGGCAACACAAACTGGCCACCCTAAATTTTCAAAGTTTCCTACATTCAAGAGGATAATGCCTTCACATATTTAAAAATAAGTTATATTATGTAATCATGGCATTTGTGGGAAACCATGGTCCTGGAGATTCAGATCTTAGCCTGATAAAATACTTACCAATATGCTGTTCTTCAATTGCGATTCTGATGAGCTAAAGGCGCCCTCTGTAGGTCAGTGGCTGTAAAAGTTGCCAGGTAGCAGAAGTTCATGCCTGAGAAATACCTGTGGAGGACTTTTGTTAAGTTTTTAGTGATCTTGCGTAAAATAAAAACCCAGGAAACATATAATGACCTCATAAAAGACAGTTGCGTCTGCTGCTCAAAGATCAGTGGTCAACCTGTGAGGAAAAGTATCTTTATTGGAGCAAACACAAGAAAGTGGTTCATAAAATCCAACAAAACATGTTGCAAAATAATCAAACTAAGCTACAATGTTTTATCCTGAGCAGGACATTTGCTAGAGAGCCCCTCAGTGCAGATCTCGGAGGTGGCAAATAGATTATTAGAAGACCTGACTGAATCATGGGCAATAATTTCTAGTGAGAATTCACAAAGCAACATGCTTTAAAAATTCTGTTCTCATCCTGTATATTTAGAATGTTTATCCCAATGTAGATTTATTATCCCACTGGGCAGATGTATTGCTCGCTAAAAATTGCTTTTGTTATTACGTCCACAGAAGAAGGCTAGGTAATTTGCAAGATCTCCAGAGAGGTTCATCATTATTTGGGGAATGCTCCACCTTCATTTATAACCCCAGCTATTATACAGCCTAAACAAAAGTGAGTAGGATTTCATATCACAGCTCTTTGTGGCCTTATTGTTGTGCTTTCAAGTCATTTCCAACTTATGGCAACCCTAAGGTGAACCTCTATCATTGGGTTTTCTTGGCAAGGTTTCTTCAGAGGCTGCAGAGAAAAAGGCTGCCATTTCCATCCTCAGAAGCTGAGAGAGTATGACTTGCCACAGGTCCCTAGTTGGTTTCCATGGCCAAGTTGGGATTCGAACCCTGATCTCCCAGGCGTATAGTCCAATGCACAACCACTACACCACACTGGCTCTTTGTGGTCTATTCAGTAATAATTTAAGGCTGCAGCTGCATTGCAGAAATAATTGACAACTAACTGCTATGGCTCAATGCTATGGAATTCTGCCATTTGTAGTTTTGTAAGATATTTAGCCTTCTCTCTCAGACAGTTCGGGTACCACAACAAATTACAAATCCCAGAATTTCATAGCATTGAGCCATGGCAGTTAAAGCAGTGTAAAACTGCATTATTTTTGCAGTGCAGATGGAGACTAAGAGAAGACTGCATCCTGCAACTTCTTTCTGATAGGTCAACCACTTCTGATAAGTCAATCAACTAAAATTGGTAAGTATTTTTAATTGGTGGAATTGTATATTTAAGGGCATTCTTGTTTAAATTTAAGAGTATTTGATACTGCTAAGCTACTCTTAACAAGGAATGGGCAAAACACCTATAATAAAGATCACTTTTACCTCTAACTACAAGCAGCCACTGTTGTTTTGTAAATTGAAAACTATTTCATACTTCTTCCAATATTTCAAAAAGGCATATACATTAAGTTTTTGGCAATGGAGAAATACATCTGAAGTTGATTTATTACTTAATATATTAATAAATTAAAAAGTAGGTGATCAATCCTCAAAAATTCTGAAGTCAGTTGACAGGTGATACAATTTCATTATATCACCATAAGGCGTCTTTTACCATGTAGAAACGACTCTCTTCCAAGGATGGAGTAAAGTAACATCAGAACTGTTTTGGATTTTGGAATTATTTTTTTTATTTTGATATATTTGCTAAGACATAATGAGTAATCTTGGAGATGGGACCTAAGTTTAAAGACAAAATTCATTTATGTTTTATACCCCACTTCTCCCCCCATTACCACTTGGACCATGAGTTGCCAGTTGAATAAAGGGCTGCCATGCTGCCTTTGGCCCAATGGTGCTGTTGCCTCATAACTGTATGGAATGTCAATGTAGAACATCAACTACAGTTACAGTTAGCTTTGTTTATGATGTCAGGGCTTCAGTGTCTCACCAGCATTAACTTGCCTCCTTCTTTATGACATGACAATCAAAATCATGAGAGTGTGTTTACATTTGGCTCCATATCGTACCATCGGCTTTTACCACCTGATTGGTTTTTGTACAGGATGGTTACAACACACTATATTACAGCTTCATTCCATTCATTCCCTTTTTTATGATTGTAAAGAGATACAAATACAAAAAATGTCCATAAAAAGTACATTTAACATTTAGCATTGCAAGGTTGGCCAGATATTATTAACCATTGCATTACCAAGTAATTCAGCCAAACTGAGAAATCATGTTTGCTCTGGGTTAGAGGGATATTTCTGTCTGACATGGCCAACAATGAAACTCACTTTCCACAGTTATGTCCTTAAAAACCCACACTGGTATCATATATTCCCTACTTAGTTACAAATGTAAAACTAAGTAATTTCTCCTGGCCCAGCATCCCAAAGAGCCAGGAGCTGCACTGAGGTCTGTCCAGCCAGCAATGGGGATGCAAGAGGATAACTTTACAGCCCCCTTCCAACAAGAATCCTACTTCTGGTTTTCACAGCCTCACTTGCTGGTGAGAGGGATTGGAAATGCCATCCTTTTGTGATGTCAGCTGAACAGATCTTCAGCACTTGGTGTGGTTGCTTGTTAAGGTAGGTTTAGGGTGCACAGCAATAGTGCCATGATCATAAACATGTAGCTTTATTGAATACAGAGCAGTTATGGATCCATAACTCTAGTTTATGAATCTACAATACAAAATGCCACCTCCCACCCTCAAAGAAAGACCCAGAGAGACTATTGTCACCCTGCAGAATTATTGCAGTTGGACATCGCCTTATCTGTCATGGCTCCATCCAATGGAACCTTGGGATTTGTATCTTTTTGTGGCACCAACGCTCTCTGACAGAGAGGGTTAAATGTCTCACAAAAGTACAAATCCCAGAATTCCATAGCACTGAGCCATGACAATTAAACCAGTGTCATACTGCATTAATTCTACAGTGTAGGTGCAGCCAGAGATCCATTAAAAGCATTGAATATGTATTTATTATCATTATTATTGGCACTATAGTATTATTTGTAATCCTGCCTATGTTGTTTTTCTGTTAATTGTATTTCTGTTCATGTGCATATGATGTGAGTTGGTTTTATACAATCTTGTGGAAAAGCAGCATACAAATAAATAGATGATGATTATTTAACTTGTAGTTGTTACCAAAAATGCCACATGCACACCTGACTCCTTGTACTTCCTATCCACAGCCATTGAATGTGACTTATGTCATTGTGACATTACAAATGTTGCACGTTTCCCTGCCACCTGCCAATAGAAATAAAAGATAAGGAACAAGGGTAAGGAAGAGGAGAATGTTATTACTTCAGACATACAGATAACTTCTTGTAGACTTAGAAGAAGCAGAGGAGATCTAAAAGCACAGCTGCCATTGAAAATTGCATGTTTGCCCTTCTCTGAATAAATGCAAGATGAACTTAAAGTCTTTTGAAGCAAAAATAAAAAAAGTTTCCCAGCCTTCATAATTATTGTTTTTCCATGGCTACAAATATACTTCACACTTTTGCGAAGATTTAAAGCACACGTTGCCTCATGTAACAACTTTTAGGGCATAATTGATTCTAAAAGAGCCAATCCGTAAATGTGTATAATGCTGGCTTTCACATTCTTGATTACATTAAAAAAATCTATTTCAGATTATATGACCTCTGTTTGCAACCCAATAGCTAAAGAAAGCATGTTATGAATTTCCAATACAAGATAAATTGTAGTTTATCAGCCATAAAGTAGGAGAGCTGGAACTGAATTTTAAACATATCCATGTGGGTTTGTTCTAACAGTGAAGAGAAAGATGCCTTGACTTGCTCGGATTTAGTTTTTATTAACTATTAACTATCATTGTAAAAATGTTTAGAATGCAATGGGGGAACTGCCATGGCGCAATGGGAGTAGAGTGGGAATCATATTTATTCCAGATCTTGGGAAAGTTACTGTAATACGGAATGCTAAAAATGTGCTTTTCCAGCCTCCAGTTTATCAATACTTAATTTATTGTTGTTGGAGATTGTCCTCCTAAGACATTCATAGCTTCTGGGAATTTCAACACTTTATTCAATATTTTTTTATAGGATGGAGTAAGCTTCACAATCCTCACAAGCTGAATTATTCACTTTATGAACCAAATATTTGAAAAATGTGTGCACCTGAGAAGCCCATAGTAGAATAAGCATTCAAAGTTGGTGACAGAAAGAAAGAAAAAACTGAATGTATTTCCAAACAGCAAAAACAAAGGTTGTTGTTGTTGTTAATAGTATATCCGTGTTAGTCCCACAGTGTCAATTACATAGAAGTATCTAGTCACACAAAATGGCTAGCCTTATGTAAAGGGGATGAATGTGCAGGGAACCCACTCCTTCTATCTTAGGCACCTACATGTTGGCACTGGGAATGTTTCTTTTACCTACCTCTTTGAAAAGAGAACTTTTGGGAGGGAAGGAAGGAAGGAAGGAAGATTCTAGATTTGGGTGTGGTGGAATTCTATGATTTAGAAGACCCTCAACCAAGGTAAAGGAAGTGCGGCCTCCCAGATATGTTTGAAGTGCAGCTCCCATTAGCCCTAGACACTGTTGGCAGTGGCGAGGAATGCCTAAAGTTGTAGTCCAAAGATACCTGGGGACCACACTTTGCATACCTAAATTATGCCATCGATACAGCCACAATCTGCCTTGTATGTTTATGGTAAATGTGGGAACTTCCAAAAGCCCATTCATCTAGATGGCCATCCCCCCTAAAAAAACCTTAGAATTAACGCATGGACCCAAGAATAAAAAGAAAGAAAGAAAGAAAAGAAAGACCTGGTCTGGAATTTCAATAGGTAGAACTAGCTGCTGCCTTGTGTGAGGGTGTGTGTGTGTGGGGTGTGCATAAGTTTGCATGGACAAACAAATCTCTCTGTGTGTAAGGGGGAGGGTATAACATTAATACACACACACACACACCACATTTAAAAATGCAGGATATAGGGGTATCATGGTGTACTGGTTGTGGAGTGCTGAACTGCAACTTGGAAACTAGGGTTTGAATTGCTCCTTGGTCATGGAAACCTCAGGCAAGTCAAAGTCGTTCAGCCTCAGGGAGGGAATAGCAACACTTCCGCTGAACAGATAGTTGCAAAATAAAATTTTAAAAAAAACATTGTGTTAGGGTTGTTTTAGGAGATCGCCAAAATTGGGATTGAAGACATACAACAGCAGCAACATGGGACAATAGAAAAGAATAGGCAATACAAGAATACAACAAACAATTTGTGATATGTATTTTGTGGGGGGGTTCAGATTAAAAAGGAAAGAGGAAAATGTGGCCACTGAAGTTTTGTAGTAGAAGACTGGCATTTTTGAAATTAAGGATGCCTTAATCTTCCCATGCCTGTCTTTTTCATAATGAAAATTGCATTACGAGAAGTTATCCCCAGGAAAAGGTACAGATAGCCAAACAAAAGGTGAGGCAGATTAATCTGAGAAATCCCCTGAAGAGTTACAAACATAACAGCATGGATCTAAAATGAGAAAGACATATATCTGCCTACTAAGCTCTTGCAATTACAGACCTCAAAAAGCAATACAAAATGAGGTGAACAAAAAAAGTCTTCATACTTGTAAGGAGGGAGATGCATTGCAGCAGTCTTGTACACACAACAACATGACATTGGATAATCTCAGTTTGGGCAAAAAAGGCTAGTAAAATGACTACAGAAAAATTTAAAACCAGCATGCTTTGAAGACTTTGAATATATACTTTGGAATATGCCTCTTTAAATAGTGCAGAGCTTATTTCTGTATGCATCAGATTAGTCTGGTGTGACTGTCATTCCCTTTCACTGAGGAACCCAGGAACCTATAATTTTGTGAGACTACTGAAAAGTCTCAGAAATTCACAGAACCATTTGTTTGGAGAAGCTATGACTGAAATATGTATGGATGAGAGGTGATATTAGAAGAAATGCAGTCTGAAGCTAGGCATGTTGCTTAGAGGTTCAGTCAGCCCTCACAGATTCACAGATTCAACCATCCATGGATTCAACCATCTACAGCTTGAAAATATCCCCCAAAAATCCAAAAAGCAAATCTTAATTTTGTCATTTTTTAAAAATAAAGAACACCATTTTACTATGCCATTGGGACGTTATTTACTCTTGTTTTCAAGTAAATGATGCTAGGAACGGCAATCTCTATTGATTTTTGGACCTCCTGCAATATGGGAATTCTTTACCTGGTATTGATTACCTGGTAACCCCTTTGAATTGCCCTGGATCCTGGGATGTTAGAGTTAACCCTAACCTTCATATGTTTAGTGCATTTTTAGAAGAGATGCTCCCATACATAGTAAAAAAAATATCTATTTGACATAGTATGTAGTTGTCCTTAACTGTGCATCTTATATTTAATGTGCTTTGTTTTGTGACTTCTCAATCAGAGGTAAACACGGACTTAATATTTAATGCATCTTTGAGGAAATCTCACTGACAGAAGGAAAACTGGTTAATCATAGGAAATATACATTCTCAATAACATCCAATTTGTCCCTGAGTTTGTATGGATTTCTAGCTGGGACTCATTGGCCCTATTTCTCTATACCATGTAGGTGTGCATTCAATGTTTCCCTGAAGATACTCACCCACAGGTGAAGGCCAGTAATGACAAAATAAACTGACTTAAAGGATAAGTAAACCATAGGTTGGTTTCCTCATTAAGATACTTCTGGTAAGTTTACATGAAAGCTCAACATTCCTAGGAAGGCAGTTAGAAATCCACTAGAATGAACTGCTTTCTTCACAGAGCCAAACATTTCTGTAGAAGCATTCAAAGTTAGCTTGAATTTGATAAAACAATATGGCATACAATGGTGTTAGAGCATTTACATAGCAAGGTATTTGTCCCAGTAGGGTGTTTTAAAAAATTGGTCTGAATGTCCAATTTGGTGGTTAATGTTGCTGATAGTTCATTCACTTCTTGATTCTTGGGGCTGGAACATAGTTTACAGCTCAGTTGGATTGCTGCATTAGTTTGCTCCTTGAAGGGCTGATGATATTCTTAAGAAGCTCAAACATCTGGATACTTTCTTACATTTCAAGTACTAAAAAAGCAAGTGAGTTAGCTTATTGTATTTCCCAATTTCACACTGCTTTTGTGGCATCTGAAAGGAGAACTGAGTCTATTTTCCCAGGGAGATGTAATCCTAAGCATTCTCCAAGGGGGTTCATATCCCATTAAACTCAATGAGGCTTACATCTGAGGAAGCATATCTAGCATCACACAACTTTTTCTATGTTCAGTCCTTTAGCCAGTTATGTTAAAACAGGACTGGGGAATATGTGCGGCCCTCCAGATGTTGATTTACATTTCCATCAGTGTAGCTCATGATGAGACATGATGGGAATTGTAGTTCAACAGCATCTAGAGGGTCATAGGTTTTCCATTTCTTAAAGGGAAGCAAAAGAAATTCCTCAGTCTTGTGATGAAAAGTGATTATTATTCTCCAGAGTGTGAAGAATGGCTGAACCAGAATCAGGGGATGTTTCTCTAACCTTCCATGTAAAAAGGTGGGTGTATAATCTCCATTTGAAGGTAATCTTTCAGTTCCCTTTTCCTGCCAGAAAAGCAAACTGAGCTTCAGTCAGGTAGCTGTCGACAAAGCCCCAGTCTCATTGAGGATGTGGGGAAGCTGCCAGACAAACACTTCATCATCATCGAATTCACACATGGCTTGAAGGGATTATAAATTTAAACTGCTTTGCATTCTTAACTACAGCGGATGCTACAAGATGCCACAAAATAGCAATGATTATTTATCACTGGCCTTGTTTGCAATATCCGCTGAGCTGACTCATGGTTACATGGCCCTAAACCTGCTGCACGATGGCCTTACACTGAGTAAATAGTCATCCTCAGGTTTTGAATGTGTAGTTCAAGGACAAACCTAGAAGGAAGCACCACTGAATTCAGTCAGGCTTACTACTAGGTAGTTATGTTTAACAGCCTTTTAACATAATTATACACATGTCTATTCAGCTGTAAGTTCCAATAGGACTTACTCTCAGTTTAGGGAATATAGCATTGTGGCTTTAATTGCTTTTCCTGTTGGTTGCATTGTATCCTACATTTGCAGATGGCACTGCAATCCGAATGATACTCTTGATTCCCAAACACAAGTCAGCTGACTTATTCATCATAAAAATGCATCACGAAAAATCTGCTTTAGGCAGTCCTCCTCACAAACATTTTGTTTTTGTTATTATGTTATTTCAAGTCATGTATGACCTACGAAGCTCTCCCCTAGATCCCAGCTATAATATAGCAGTTTATAGTTCCCAGCTATAACACAGCAACAATAATAGTAGCCAATCTTACAAAGCTGTTCTAACTGTGAAAATAGATGGGATGGTCCTTAAACAAATAATTGATATCTCTATATAGCAAATCTACATACAGCTTTTATTAGAGGCACTTTTTGGACAGATTTTTAGGGATGCTTTTTAAAAAGAAGTTGTTAATATGTTTAGATATGTTAGGCTCCCTTCCATCCCAGAAGCAGCCATCTGCATGTGTATATGCCTTCAAGTCAAATGTTGACTTATTGGTGCCCTTTTTCATAATGTTTTCCTAGACAAGGAATGCTCACAGGTGGTTTTGCTAGATCCTTCTTCTGAGAACAGTCTACAGCAACTGGTATTCATTGGCAGTCTCCCATCTAAGTACTAACCAGAGCTTCCAGGATCACATGGGATCTTGTGCCTCTTGTGTATTTAGACCAAGCAGTCATCTATCATAAAACAGACCAAAGGGGCAGCTTCAAGCCACCTCTTCTGAAGCTAATCTACCTTTTTGTAAGCTAAAAAAGGAGCTGCAAAGAACCGCTCCTTTTTGGGTTGGCAAAAAGCCAGCTTTTCCACACACACACACCCTGCCCCACAGCTGGGAGCCGGCTTTAAGGTGCTCTGGTGGCATGTGGTGTATAAATGCTGCACTGCTGGAGCACCTGGAAGCTGGCCCATGTGTAAACTGCCGGGAGACCTCTGGGCAGCTTCCAGGTGACTTGGGAGTGTACAGCGTGTAAATGCCATGCCCTCAAGCCTCCTAGAAGGTGGCATAAAAGGGCCATTTGTTTTGACCCATAGCAAATGTTACAGAATATTTTTGCATTACAGCTATCTCTACAGTTAAGTATATGCAGATCCACTTTGAGACTAGGGCTGCAATCCTCCTAATGCTGGAATCCTACATACTATATACTACATTCTAACTTGTCATGAGCATTATCTTTTATCTTGTGGGGGTGCATGATCTTAAATGAAGTATGAAGCAAAAGAGCATGCTTGTGAATTCCTCTCTACATACAGCATACATGCATTCTAACTTGCCATGATTACAAATGCCTGCTCACACCTCTTAACAGCCAGCATCTGCACTGAAAGGTAGAGGTCAGTTCAAGAGGATATTTCTTGCTTTCTTCTACCAGTGAGTGATGCTGAAAGAATCAGAAGCTGGACCTCTGTTGCAATTTCTCATTACAGACTCACTTGCTGATGGGAAAAAGCTGGACATGCCATTCTCTTGCACCCTGATTGCCAGCTGAATACACCTCCTTCATTCAGTGTGGCACTTGGTTGTTAAGGTAGTTATTGGGAGTTGGTCAGGAGACATTACTATGTGATGCATTCTTAACTAAACAGGATTAAGTAGGACCTTAGGATTGCCAATGATTTGAAGGCGCACAGCAACACACAGAATTGACACAGTGAACCAACTGATGAATGGTAAGTCAATACTCTTTAAGGGGTGAAACAGACAAGCAGAAAAAAGCAGCTTGAAGCTGACTTTTCCAAAGCTGCACTGAAAGCCCACCAACCTCATCGCCCGCTCCCAAGGTGGCTGGAGTACACAAGTCATGACCACATGGTGCAGCTTCAAGAACTGGATACTTTTTTTTTTTTTTACTGTTCCCCTGATCATTTCTGTGCACATTCACAGGAGCAAACCACTGGCATCCCATGAACCTGCACACATTCACATGTGCAGTGCTTCACTGAGACAGGGCATCAGAACATAAGTGTGCCCATGCAGATGCCAGCAAGCTACAATCATGCCCCTCTTCACCCCCCCCCTTCACCACATGCCCCCTCTTTGACTTCCTGATTTGTGTATGTTGTACTCATCTCCATGAGATGTGTCATGGTTTCTCTTTTCAATATTGCCACCCTAACCACTTGGGTATGGCAGCTCCATCCCTTTTAAATGTGATCCCGCAACAGGGCATTCATATACACAATTCAGGTTATGGTTTGGAAAGAGTGTCCCTTTAGAGCCGCCCTGGCATCAATACATTTACACATACATACGAAGGTGCATATTTTCTGGGCTTTTTCTCCCCGTAGGGCATCTTGAGAGCAGTTTCTGGCTGGCTTTGAGGCTTGTGTCATCTAAACAACCTGCCTGGAAGCTGACCAGAAACTTGCTTATTTTGACCATCTGCTAGCAGTTGGATTTAGGTCTAGTACTTTAAACTAAGACAAGAAATGAATGGATTGGAAGTACAACCGACTGTACATTTGGTGTGAGATTATCAAAATGGTGCAGGCTGCAGGCATTCCAGTTGCTGTTCAGGGAGCTGATTAGTCTGTAGAGAGGGCATTACAGATATCTAGCCTGGACATTTCCCCTACATCTGTACTTGGGGTCAGGTTCACTTTCTCCAAATACAAATGCCTTTGGGAAACCAGCCTGAAGTGGATAAATGCTCAGTAGTTTCCTGATCCTCTTATTCCTCTTTAGGAATATTCCTCCAGCTGTGTGCATTATTCTAAAGGCAAGGAAACTTTCATCTCAAGCACTGAGTTTAATTTCAAACATGACCTCAATGGCCACATTCCAGTAGTGGGCCAGGCCAAAGATGAAAAGATGAAGCCACAAAAAATAGCATATTTTAACTTGAAAGTTCTTACTGTCAGTAACTCAGGCCCAGTACATATGGGCCTTTTAGGCGCCCTTGTCACATGCTAGGGATTGGTTGAGGGCAGAACGCCTACATGCCCCGCATACTCACACATGACAAGGGCGTAACAATGGCAGCGCCCTGTATTCATGGGTGCCACCATTGTTACGTAAGTGTCGCGCAGCACACTGCTGTAGCCTGTCTTACCTTGTGTGTTCTTCCTTCTCATTAATACTTGTTGCCATCTTGATGTTATTTCACCATACTTTTCCTAGTTTTCATCTGTGAAATATTGGAGGTATGAGGGGGGCTGGTAATTTGGGGAACTCCAGAGAGCCAGACTGGGACTTCAGAAGGACTGCATTCCTTGCCCCTGTTTTGGTAAACTACAATCCTTTGTTCAGACCCATGTGTTTGCTTCAGAATAGAGTGCTGGATGAGCTACTTGAATTAATGCAGTAGGAGAAGGGAGAGAAAAGCTTTTATCAATGCATAGCTGAGGGGAGGGCATGTGTGTGCACAGATGGTGATGCTTTGTAGGTGAGTAAAACCAGGGTGTTATCTGTACATAACATGTTCCTTTTGCTGTGAAATGTTGGAGAGCATGTATTATTATGACTTTTAGGGAGCAAAAGGTGTTAGGCCGCAGTATCTGGCTGTAGGCCATATAGAAATCAAGGAGAAGCAAACCTTTGTGAATCAAAATACTACAACTTGGCTGCCTTGTGGTGTGGCTTGTGAAAAAGGCATAGTTCTATTATTCCCCCCCCCCTCACCATACAACTAGCATCTGATTATTCCATTTGTGTTTTGTACAAATAAATGCAGTGCACAAACCACATATGCACAAGCCTTTGAAGAATTGTCAAGATATGTAAGACATCCTGCGGTTCAATGCACATTTTATTTAATATGAAGATTGTATTTGGAGCTGTTTGATTTTCAGAAATAACAAGCAAAAATGCTTCAATTTATAATGGTAATTAGTTTTCAGCCCAGAAACTCGGAATATCTTTATATTTACTACCTTGTAAAGGGCTATCACAACAAGCCCTGAAGCATTATTTGAAAATTAATAAGCTAAAGAAGGAGTACATTCTTCTACTTTTGCATAGCAACACTGCCTGAATTAAGCTTTTTGATTGCAAAATCCAGCTTTTCAATTATAGGTTTGCCAAACTGTGAAGCCTGAAAAACTATAAAAGCCAATTATCAATGTTTCTTAATACCACAAATGAGTAATGCCATGTAGGCTTTATTACTGCTAGAAAACAAAGAATTGTTTTGTCAGGAGGACTGTGCTTACTGAGTCGGGCAAAAATAAAGATTGACTCACACACAACACTTCAGGTTTGCTCCAAGAAAAATATAAGCCTCTCTGATGGTTACGAAAAAGAAAAGAAAAGCTGACAATTCCATTGTGTTTTAGGAATCAAGGGAATGGAGTCACAATGCTTTTTGTGCCCTTTATTTCTTTATTTTTTTCACACAGTGTGCACACTGTGCCCAGATTATAAAACACATGGGGAATTTGTGGTTTAAATGCTTAAAATGAAGTTATTGTATGCTGATTTTTTTTAGAGTCTTGTAAACCAACTTGTGAGGGCAGTGCACCCTGAGAGGTGGATTAAAAATATTTTAAATAAATTCTTCCAGACCTCTCCCATATTTTAACCAACTCATCCTCCTAATGCCTACTAAAATAAGAGCTAATGGTATTGCCACAAAAAAGTACCCTTCTCTTTGTACTGTAAAGTATATGAAAGACAGAGACCAGAAGTGAAGAAAAGCATGGTTCTGCTAACACATCATAATTAGGCTAACCTTAACATTATTTAAACAGCAAAGAAGTAATCCATTTTCCAGATTGTAGCTAAAGCGGGAGCCAGAAGAGTGAGCCTTAGTCACGTCTCACTTCATTATAAGAGACTACTTGCTTTTCTTTCTCTTCCCGCTGAACTCTGGCAAAAAACAAACAAGCCCCTTCAGAGACTCTAGCACACATACAGTGTCCCTCCACATATTGTTGGACTCAATTCCCAATAGCCCTTGGCAGTATGGCAATGATGAGGCCTGATTGGAGTTGACTGGAGATTATCACACCGGGAACAAACATGGGAGCATAGCGATATGGTCCTGTTAATACCACACAATATCGCATGCAAAGATTATCACACAATGTGACCCGACATTGTAATTATCCCACAATTATCCCGTGAATAAAGGGGAATTCTAGTGCTGCTTTTTATTCACTGGGATTTTCCATGAAAAAAAGTGCCGCTAGACTTCCTCTTCATTCATGGGATAATCATGGGATAATCGTGATGTTGGGTGATGTCAGATTATAATCTTTGCGTTATTGCTATGCTCCCACCTTTTTTGATGGTGTGATAATCTCCATTGTTACATTCCAGGTTGTTACAGAATTGTGAAAGATTACCATCACATTGTGCAAGAAGGAAACATAACAAAGAAGGAGATTTGACTCCATCCCCAGGGTGGCATGACACAGAGTGCCAGTCCACATGGCACATGCCATAAAGCCACAGCACCGCGGCTATCATGCCCTTTGCAGGGTGCAAGAAGGAGTTGCATTTTGTGGCTCCTTTTTGCCCCCTGCAAAGGCCAGATCAGTTGCCGTGGCCCTGATCTGGCTGTAAAAGGTCTGCACAGCCCAAAGTCATTTATACTGTATACCTTGACAATAAGTATACTACATCAAAAGTGTACTTCAACTCAAAACCCTTCATTCTATTTTGAGGCAATTGGGGATAATATAACATTTACACCCCCTTTTTACCAGGTGGTCATGAAACAGTTTTAATTTCTCATTCGTTAGGTCGTATTTTCCAAAATGTTGCATGGGCATCACCAGCCACATAAAAAAACAAGGAAGCCATTTGTCTGCAGAATCCTGGAGATCTGTGTTATAACTGTTGAATGCCTCATCACTCTCATTGTAAAAAGCCAGAAAGTCATGCTTAATTCTAGAAAAGTAATATGCAGTTAATGAGAAGAAGTGTCTATTGTTGGAGGCATCAGCCCCACCTGGAAATATAATTGTTGCCCCTAAATGGGCTCTTTCATATACCACACCTCCATGTGTGGTAGCATGTAGTTTCTGTGGGTATAGCTTTGTCACAACTTTGGAGGTTTAAGCATGCAATCAAATAAAAGCAGTGGTAATTGGCATATGTTCACATTAATGGGGGGGGGGGTCCCCTTATAGGGTCTATGGACATGAGTCAAACACACCCAGCTCATAAGTGTGATCAGATCTCAGCCCCAGATGATAAGGGAACCATGTAGTGGCTTTGCCATGTCAGATCACACTGCCATCCAGCTTCCTCTGGCAACTTCCACAGAATGCATTCTATGTTAGTTTTGTGATGCCAGTTTTTGAAAGCTCATGCCGAACGAGTCTTGAAGAGAAACGACAATGCAGAAAGAACCACAACCCAGAAACATCACCCAAGGTGACTTTCTGCTGTGCTTTCTGCAACCGGACTTGTTTATCTCGGGCGCGTTACAGATCACCCCTTTGGGGCAGCCTGTACGCGCTCCTTTCCCCGCCGGATTGGGGCCTCAGCTGCCAGAGTGGCAGCCTCTGAGGCCCCGATCTGCCACTTTCCAGGCCGCAGGGAAGTGGCAAAAGGCCACTTTCGCCACGGCCTGGAAAGGGGTGTCCTTGGGGCTTCATGCCCCAAGGACACCTGATGGCGGCGGGGAGGAGGAGAACCTTTCTCCCTTGCGTCACTGGTGCAGCCATCTAAAGGCTGTGCCAGCGACGCAAATCGTGGAAGGAGCTCCGTTTTGGAGCTCCTTCTAGCGCCGCGGAAAGAGCGCTCTATGCGACCTTGCATGGCACAAAGACGTCATGTCCGCACCACCTCGTTTGGAGGCGACGTGTTCATGACATTGTAATGGCAGCCCCTATGTGTATAGGGCACCGCCATTTTGTACGTCCTGCGGATGTACTAGGGTTAGGTGCGTGCATAAGGCACACACTTTCCCTAACCCTAGTACGTCCCCAGGACGTATTTTATGCCCATCTGTAATGGGCCTCGAATTGGCCTTTTTAGTCATCAACATGCTTGTAGAAAGCGCGGGATGAGTCCTTCCTGAATCTTCATTCGCGAAGAAAAGTCAGAGAGTAGAGTAGTATCATTAAATCTATGGGCATCTATTTTGTATGGTTTGTTGTTTCTTATTGTTGTGTGCTTTCAAGTCATTTCTAACTTATGGTGACCCTAAGATGACCCTATCATGAGGTTTTCTTGGCAAGATTTTTTAGAGGAGCTTTGCCATTGCCTTTTTCTGAGGTTGAGAGCATGTGACTTGCCCAATGTTATCCAGTGAGTTTCATGGCCAAGTGAGGAATTGAACCCTGGTCTCCAGAGTCTAGCTCTCAGACCACTATGCCATGCTGGTTCTTGTACGGCACTACTGTCTAAATGTCATTCAGCACACAACCCCTGACACCATTTACCATGATGTGAATGCTTCTGTTTAAATGTAGGAAAGATGTATCATGTGGCTGACCAGAGAGGTTGTCTTAGCTTAGTTACAGAGAGATACACTGAACTGTTCTTGAATAGTCCTCCTCCTCTCTCACTCCAGGCTGTCTCTGCACCTCTTCCCAGCTCCTACATCCATTTTGCAACACTTATCCAGAGCTAACTTTAAAAGCAAAATCCTGAAGACCCATCAATAGTTCAATAAGCTCATCTAAAAGCTCAGACAGAATCCACAAATTCACTTGTAGTTGAGGTTAGACTAGATACTCTCAAGAACTGATTGTCTGACAATGAAGAAATGTTACATTTAAAGGCCAGGAGCCTAAAGTCATTAGTGAATGGAGTGACTAGACAGACAGAGCTAGAAATGACATTAGCCAGTCTGGTATGTTAGAGATACTGTTGCAGCTCCTATGAGACTGCTAGGAACTACTTTTCCCATCATTAAATGTATCATTTAGTGTTACATTTGTGCAACATGGACTAACCAATGGTGAAATGAATACCCTATTGTTGATTGTTAAAAAAAATAACTCTGAACTGATACTTTTGCCTGTTGAGATCATGGCAACTCTTCTTCCATACTGGTGAGTGTGTACCGTTCTCTATTGTCATTATGTGAGTCTATAAATCCTTTATTCATGCTAATAAAGTTGTTCTTGTTTGCCCCAGAGACAGACTGCAAGGATGCTCTGTTCAGGAGGGAAAAGAAACTCTTTGGCCAAATAGACTTATCTTTCCACACAAATTCAGATCTAAACTGCAGTCTGTGATAACTTGGAGTTGATGTTGTTGTGTGACTTCAAGGAATTTCTAATTTATAGCAACTGTCAGGTGCACCTATCACGGGGTTTTCTTGGCAACGTTTGTTCAGAGGGGGTTTGCCTTTGCCTTCTGCTGAGGCCGAGAAAGTATGATTTGCGTGAAGTCACCCAGTGGGTTTCCATGGCCAAGCAGGGATTTGAACCTTGGCCTTCAGAGTGCTAGTCCAACACTCAAACTGCTGTACCATGCTGGTTCCAAGTGATGTAAGCTGAGCAAAATGCCCTCCAGCTCAATCCAGCCATGTGATCACAATCCTACACTGGGCACTTCATCCCATTTTTACACATTCACATTCACAATATCCTCAGGATACACCTGAGTAATATTCACAGGTTATGGATGGGGAAAGAAACATTGGGAGAGGGAGGGAGGGAGGGAGGGAGGGAGGGAGAGATTATTCCTTGCATGTCCCCTGCTTGCTCAGTTCCCTGTAAAGGGTAAAAATTTGCACACAAATGCTGTCTTCTCATGGGTGTGTGTAGTTGTTGGTAGATCACCTGCAAAGACATATAAGTTGTACAGTATGTACAGTGAGCCTTAGGGCTGATTCCTATGTTTTAGGGAAAATGGGTCTTTGTGTGCCCTTTTGTGTATACAGTACTGTACTTTTGTGGAAAAGAGAAGAAGTTTGTTTAATGGATGGGGAAACCCTTGGGAACCTCAGAAAGGGGGTTCTCTCCAGGCTGGCCCCAGAGATCCAAGCCCTTTGACTCCTTTCATTAACCTTCCCCTCTAAGATCTCTCCCTGGATCTGGTACTTGGGCCTCAAGATAATCTGTATATGTGGCTGTGTTGTTCAGTGAGTTCACTGTGGTTAATATGACCAGATTCTATCAAAACATAACAGGAACAACCAGGCACATTTGTAAAAAAAGAACACACCAGTAGAATGTGAAGTTGAAGGCTTTCATGACCGGCATCCATAGTATTTTGTGGGTTTTTTGGGCTATGTGGCCATGTTCTAGAAGAGTTTATTCTTGATGTTTTGTCAGCATTTGTGGCTGGCATCTTCAGAGAAAGATGGGAGTTTATGAACACACATTGAGATCACGTATTAACCCTCTGAACTATTTGATCATTCACAGTTCCCCAAAACCCTATTCAGTCCCCTGCTCCCACTGACTATCTCATCTCTATTACAGCTTTTCCCTATCTCTAGGCCATCTCTCCCTTATCTCTCTGCAATCCTTTCCTTATCTTTAGCCCAGCTTTCCCCATCTGCCTTCTGTCAGAGGAGATTATCACACGAGGGACAGGACATCATTGTCCCATCCCTGTCCTGTCCTTCCGGCGCAATTGCAGGAAGGACTTTCAGATGACATCATGCTTATCCAGATATTATCCTGTCTGGAAAGCACAAGTGATAGTGATTGCACAAAAGCCTTTCAAATGACATCACAGTGATCCTGTCATTGTCCTGTCACTGAAGAGGCATTGCCCAACATTTTGCATTAACAGGAGTTTGCATTAATGCAATGCTGCTTCACTGACAGGATAATGACAGGATCACCACTACATTATGAAAGGCTTTTCCATGATCTTTGTCATGAAGGGGATAATGACAGAGAGTGATCCCGTCTCTATGCCGTCTGTGTATGATAATCTCCAGAGATGCCCCCTAATGCCCCTTGTGCTCCCCAGTAGTTTTAAAAATGTCATTGTGATTTGGCTTTAGTAATTGAAAGATTACAGTCAACATCACATGCAATGATCTACATGATACACAGAACATTAAAGTCAATGTAAATATATTTAAGATTTATTTATATATCAAATGTAATAATAATTGCATATGAGTGGGGCTAGATTTTATTTGTTAATAATGAATGTGGTAGAACACTTTCCAAACACTAATTAATCAAATACTAATTAATGATTTGCAATCATCTTCCAAACTCACTAATTAAGTGAGGGAGGGATTCTGTTTCTTAATATGAAGTGGGGGAGGAATGTATTTGTTAGCAGTGAGATTTAAATATGTAAAATGAAAATAAACCAAATTATAGGCTATTTTTAAAATCAAATTATTTAGTTATTTAAAAGATCAGCTAAGCTCCTCTCTTACCCTATGTGTCAGAGGCAGGGAAAGTACAGCCCATGAGCCATTTCTACCCTCCAAGACCATTTCTGAGGTTCCCAAGGGTTCCTCCATTTTTAGGGTGCACTGGGAGAAACATTGCCATAGTCTGTAACCCCGCTTCAATCCACTGGGAGAGACGGGGAAACATAGCTCCCTTGGACTGTTTTAGGCCCAAAAGGAACCTTTATAAAATCAGGAAATAAAACAGAAGTTGACTTCTATTTGTATTGTTCTTTTAATATTGTGAGTCCCTGTTCTGGAAAAAGAGTGGGATACAAATAATAATAATAATAATAATAATAATAATAATAATAATAGCAGCTTACTTTTTGGTTATAAAAACACTTAAAAGAAACAATAGCAGATTTGCTCCCTGTGCCTTGCAAAATAATTCTTTGACTATTTTTTTATTAACTTCAAAAGACTTTATTTAAAAATTGTGTGATTGTGTGTGTGTATGTTTGTGTGTGTGTGTGTGGCCAGTGGCATCATGGGGGTTGAGCTTCTGAGAAGGGGTGGAGTTCCAGGTGGGGGGCAGAGCTTTCTGGGGGTAGCTGCCAAAAGGGTGTTTTTCCTCCTTATCCACTGCTTCTGCTTCTGTGATAAGCCTCTCTCCTCAGGAGGAGAGTGGCACCATGGCAGCTGGGTTGGAAGAGGTACAGAGGAGGCACCCGCTGTAGCAGTCCTCACCCACCAGATGGGGGAGAGCCCAACCACGTGCCACCCCTGTTCTGGGGTGTTACCCGGTGCTGGCCACATCACTGCACCCCACTAGTGACACCACTGTATGTGACAGTAGGAATTAGTGTAGCTGCTCAACTTTGCCTTGGCCATGCCTCTTGACCACAGCTAGGAATTGCCTAGCTGGGAAAATGGCCTGTGGGCCCACAGATGCTTCCCATCCCTTTTCCAGATAGATCAGTATGAATGATTCCATTACTGTCTTTTTCTCCCAGAAGGAAGTGGGGTGTTGGTGATTTTTATCAGGGAAAGAGTATGGAGGAAAAGTGAAACATCTTTTCCCTAGAATACCAATATCTTAATTTTCAAAGCAGATGGATGTGCCTGTTAATCAGAAAAAGGAAACCCAAAGAAGATACTAGACATACTTCTCCAGTGTCATGTCTGCTTTAGTGAGGGCTGCCATATTTGAGCTCCCAAACCTAATGCAGCTGATTTGCATATTACATCAATTATTATAATTAGGCATACTGATAACATGCATTCTAGTTATTCAAATTCAGAACATTAATAGTTGTATTTTTCTACCATTCTGTGTATTTTTCTACCATTTTTTGGGTGCGGTACAGACCGCCCAAATGCACCGTACTCCTGGCAATATTAGGGTTAGGGATTGCGCAGCAACTGCACGGTCCCTAACCCTAGCACGGCACACCGGTGTACACAGGCACCGCCATTGAGACGTAAGCACCGTGCAGCATCTGCACAGTGCGTCACATCACTTACATCGCAAGTGAGCCATTGGCATACTTGTGACATCTGCCCTGCAGTGCAAAAAGAACCCAGTTTTTCCGGGTTCTTTTTCCTCCGGGGGGAAGCTGCAGGGTTTGGCGGCTGAGGCTTCCCTCTGGAGGGAATTAGGTCACCAGCAGGCCGCCCTTTTGGGGCGGTCTGTCCTGCACCCAAAGTACTGTAACTGCTCTTCTAAGAGAACTAATATGAAGTAATATTTAAAGTGCTAGACCTGGAACAGAGGGACCCAAGTTCAAATCCCTACTTGGTCATGGAATTTTATCATGGGACTTTGACACATCCCTCAGCAGATTAAACTTCTAGGACTGTTGTGGGGATTAAAAGCAAATCAATGTTATGGGATTGCTGGGATTAATAGTGAGACAGATGGGGAGTGGGAGTGTGTGCAGGGATGGAGCATGGGGGAAGAGTCCAACTGGGTGTTATCCCCTTCTGGATTGTCACCCTTTTCTGGAGTGTCACCCAGTGCATCCTGCACCACCACATTCACCCTAGTGACACCATGGGGTGGCAACAATGCATATGACTCTTTCCCTTCCCACATCATCAGAACATTAACTGCTTTCCTAAAATTGAATGTGATTATTTCCTGGATGTCTAGCAAAAAATTGTAATATTGCCACATCGGTAAGTCATGAAAGACACAGACTCCATGGAACTTGAAATACTAAAGGTAAACACCAAAGCAGCTTTTACCCTGCTTTGTTGTATCCTTCTTCTCCCCAATGGGCTAATTGCTTTCTGTTCAGTCATTGAGAGGAGTTCTGCAAAACAGTTTTTCTTCCTGGAAACTTGTCATATTGATCCAGGGAATGGGAAGCTGGAAGTGAGAGAGGAGGAGTCACAAGTGACAACAAGAAGCATGAAATTTTACTCAGTGGGTAAACACACTCAAAGGCAGGGTTATTTCTCACAAAACATAAGGACATTCTGCCCCATAATTATGCTGCTACAATTATAGCTAGAGACTTTTTAGAAAAAGAAAAAAAAAAAAAGAAATGAAAGCATGGATTTGGACCAGGTGATATTCTAAATGGACAATAGTGATATATCTAGAAAGCAACTAAAACCTGTCCAACTGGGTAGTACAGCAATCATAGCTTTAGCTCTGAGACTTTCAAAAGAGCTCGGAAAATTGAAACAGTTCAACGCTCAGTGTTTCTCTTTGTGTTTAAATAAGTTGAGAATTCAAGAAACAGTGCAATTATTTGTTCCTTTTAAATTATTAAAAATACAGTTCTCACCCCACCCTTCCTGAGCATGGTCATACAAAATTGCCCTGTAAAATAAATAATTTGAACAATGGGAGCAGTGACTTTTGTCTGCTAGGCAAAAACAAACATATTCAATGAATAAGGCACAGTAGATTTCAAAAGTGTTTAACATTTTATTTAAATGTGTTTAATTCATGCTATTTGTCTTACTATTTGATATCGTTTGTCAAAATTCAGTTGTCTGTGTTATTCTGATTTCACAGTGTTTTTTAAAATATATATTTTAATATTTCAAAATAAAAATTATAATAAGGCAATAATTACAAGTTGGATGCAGATGTATTTATGCTTTACAGTAAGCCCATTCAAATAAATGAAAACTATGTTAATCATGATTAAATTAGGTCTTACTGCTTTCAATGAGTATAGTGGATTTGGGCCACTTAGCATAACTAAGAGCTGAAAAAGACGGCCTGGTAAGGTCACATTCCGGGTGGTTTGGGAGTGTGGTGTTTACATGGTGCACACCCCCAAGATGTCCGGAAGCTGCCCTGGCTGATTACACAGGGGTGGCTTCAAGACAATGTGGGGATGTGGCATTTACATGATGCACACTGCCAGAGCACCCAGAAGCCACACCGGAGGTGCGGCAGGGCTGTCAAGGCAGCCCTTTACCAGCCCAAACAGGAGTGGATCTTTTCTGCTCCTATTTGGGCCATTGTCAGGGTGGATTAGGGCTGTAGAGTGTGGTTGCCACAGCCCTGAGGCAACCAGCTCTAGGCCCAATCCACTCTTTTCGGGCTGTCTGTTTTGGCCCTAAGTCTGGACGCAATGCACAACTTTTTGAATTTTCCTAGTCTTCAGTATTCTAATTTTCTCTTGCCACCTGACATCCTAGGAACTTGCTAAGTAAGGTGGACTCTATTGATTCTATTTGCAAGCATCTCTCTCTCTTTCTCTCCATCTCCATGTAATCTTTACTTTCTCTTTTTCTTCCTACACCCTTTCATGATATGAATTCCTTTATTTTAAAAGTGAACCAGTCACTGAGCCTGCATAAGTGTTAAGTGGCTTTCTGTGTACGTATGGTAAAATTTGGAGCCCTCTAAATCCAAATTACCTTGTTTTTTATTTATTAATGGAGAGAAAGGTCCGCAGAAGGCTAAATAATCTTCTCATGCCTAGAGCAACATGTGGTATAGGAACTGTATGAAAATTTTTGAAGACCTCCAAATGTCCAACTGCTGCTTCCACCACCAGATTTGTTGATGTAGTGATGGCAACCAAAAACGCAGCTTTTCCTTTAAATTTTTCACATTGAATCATAAACTCTTACTTGAAAGGGCTGCCTAGTCCAACCTCCTGTCCTGTAGGAATATACCACTAAAGCAGTCCTGGAAGATGCCCATCCAACCTCTGTTTAAGGACCTCCAAAGTTGGAGAGTCCACAATCCTTCAAGGAAGGCCATTTCACTGTTTAACAGGTCTTACAGGCTGCATCCACACTGTATTATTATTATTATTATTATTATTATTATTATTATTATTATTATTATTAACCTTTATTTATAAAGCGCTGTAAGTTTACACAGCGCTGTACATAATTTTTTTTTTTTTTTTGGAATTCTTGGAAATGTAGTTTAATGAGACATTTAGCCTTCTCTGTCTGAGAGCTCTGATGCCACAACAAACTACAAAGCCCCAAATTCCATAGCATTGAGCCATGGCACTTAAAGTGGTGTCAAACTGGATTATTTTTGCAGTGTGGATGCAGCACCAGTCAAGAGGTTCTACCCCCAGTCAAATTAAGCCCAGGATGAGGAATAGGGCTGAAGAAAAGACAATGGCCTTCCCGTCGATTTCTAATTAATTTAAGAATGAGTTGCCATTTGAAACTATTAACCAGCTCACACTTAATCATCTTAACCAATCATTCCCAACCCAACAGCCTCCAGATTTTTGTACCTTAATGCCCATTATTCCTACCACCTTCCAACACTTCTGAAAGCACCTGGTTACAGAAGCCTGCTCTTAACCAAAACACTTCATAGCTTACATATCATTATCGCTGTAACATTAGATTTTATACCAACAGCCAACACACACTATTATTTTTAGGCGATGACGTTTATAGGCACGCTAAGGACAGAAAGGGAAACCTAGAATGAAGTATTATTTGCCATGCAATATTCATGGCAGAAGAATTCTAACTAGAGAACAGCAAGAAAAGGTATCTACCAGCTGAACCTTTAAATCTTAAGGGAAACTTTAATACAGTAACTATAAATTTGATAAAACATTATTTACAGCAATTACATATATAGTTAAATTTTATGTATGTGTTTCAGTTTGAATGTCTCCAAACTGTAAAACAGAAGCCGCTACCAGAGCATAACGGATTTCTCTCTAAGGATATCTGCCTCATGTATTTCAGATTTAAAGAAAAATAGACAATTCTAGGTAGCTATAAAGGTATAAAAATGCTATAATTTATTTTTATGCAGAAATTAGGCAGGTGTAGCCTCGTATTTAGCTCTGTTTAGGAGGGAAGTTATATGTCTTACTGTATGGCAGTGGTTCTCAAACAGCTCTCCAGGGAGAACCTCAAAAACTTATCAAAGGTTCCTCCAGTAATGTCAGTAATGGTGAACAAGCTTCCTTGAAGAACAGTTTGCTCATCTCTTTGGGTTCTTCCTGGTCAGTTCATAACTTCTGAGGAGTGCTGGGCTTGTTCTTGCTTGCACTTCCTTAGTAAAATGAAACATTAAGGGGAATGTATTCCATTTGACTGAGTCAGTGTGGAATAGTGGTTTGAGAACTGGACTATGACTCTGGAGATCAGGGTTTAATGGCCCCCCCTCAGTCATGGTGTGACCTTGGATAAGTCACACATTCTCAGAGGCTGTAGAAACCAGCCATCAAAGCTAGTCTGGATGTGGACTCGAGGGGTGGAATCGGGGCTTTCTGACCTCAAAAAGAATCATGATAGTGGCAGCAGTGAGTGGCACAGTGAGTCACATTGTAAACAGGCACCTAGCTTTCCTTCAGCGGGCTTCAGAAGAGCTGAAACAAAATATGAGTTTGTAAAATTCAGTTTACAGGTGGTACTGTATATCATAACGTCAGTGCCCAACTGGCTGTCCATCACCCAGACAGTGGACTGGGAACTGAACCCTGTGTTGTCAGGACTACTTGCCCTGAGGATGAGGGGAGGATGTAGTATCTGGCTACACAGACATGGCCCTAGTCCAGCTAGAGTAGACCCATTAAATTAATAGGCTTAATGCAAGTGTTGCTTTACTATTCAGTAGTTGCTTCAATGGGTCTACCCTAATCAGGTGTGACAATGGGATTTAGGCTACTGTTGTACAACTGTTATGATTATGTTAATGGCATTGTGTTTTACATTTTTTTAAAAGTGTAGCGCCATATTGGCTGGCATCCTTTTCAGTAGTTACAAGAACATAAGCAGGACCCAAGATCTTGTAACTGATGGGGATCATGACACCCCAAACCTACCTCTCCAGTGCCCAAACCAAAGGGTTTCTGAGGCTATGCCAATTGGGAAATTACTGGGAAACAATGACTGAAGTGCTCTCTTAATTACCAGGCACTTTGAGAGAAGCCATTGTGGCATGGCCCTAAGGGGTCTTTCCAATGTCCTGTTGTCATCATGCCCCATGATTAGGAGACTTGAGCAGTGATGGGCCTGCATTTTAGTTTTAGTTATATCTGATGATGTAGGATCTCAGCTCCCATTTGCATTATTATTTTTTCATATTTGTCTTGATCCAGATTAAGACACTATCCTATATTGTGAGATTTTATGACCCTGAAAACTTGTGTGTAGATATTGTTTTTGACAGAAAGGCACATATGATAAAGGTACATATTTTTTTAAAAAACACACAAATGTGCAAATAGTGTTATGCTTTATGATTTCTACCATATATTTCATTTGTATGTCTTTCTTGGGGTACATTTGAAGCTGATACCAATTTAGCACAGTCAATTTTTCTATGGATGGAAGGGTGAATATGAACAACTTTGTGAAATAAAATCTTGGGAGACGGGAGAGTAATAGGGCAGGATATAATACTTCTTACTTCTATATTTGATTTATCCTATCATGTTCTGCAACCATTCATTAACCCCAAGTATACCCTACTGTGTTAGAAAATATATCCACTTGACATTTAGAAAGAGAAGAGAACAGATAGGTTAAGTGATATAGGCCCATAGTTGCACATTAAACGTGTGAAGCAGATCTTGCTGTAACTTGACTCTCCTTCCCAAGCTACAAGAATGCTCCAGAGATACCTTATGTATTCTGGGCACAGTAAAAATGGAGGGAAATCCTGGGAAATCTTTTCTCACTGTTCTCATTCCTGGTCTTGTAAGTGCCCACATAATGCAATTTCACATGGAAGTTTGTGACAGTGACTTGGATTCCAGGGCTTAGATGTGTAACCAATACGATTATTTACATAAAATTGTTATGAGGGAGACAAATATTTTTTGAGCTAAAGAGATCTTGCAACACGCAGTTAACAGAAATCTGAGTTAGGATCTTGACAACAGTTAACAAATGAAAGCAAACACATGCAAGTATAATAATTCCAAATAATGTTTGTTCTAAAGAGGCCTAGCATTAGGTTACAGCAAAGCTATTTAGACTAAAAGTAGGAAGAGATGTTATGGAAGATGTGTGGGTGGTACAGAAAACAGCAGCTCTTTGTGTCGGTATTTCCTCCTTCTGGATCAGCTGCCCTTAAGCTGACACTGTCCCTATGTGCTGAACTACAATTCCCATCATTTTCTATTAGGAGGATCAATAAAATTGGAAGTCAATGCATCTGGTGAAGGCTCTCCTGGGTAATGTATAGTAACAGAGAATGCGTTTGTTTGTTTGTTTATTTCTATGCTGCCTTTCTCCTACAAAGGGACCCAAGGCTGTTCACAATATAAAAACACATTAAAACAAAATTTTAAAAGAAAACTAAAATAACCTAATTAAAACACTATGTAAAAAATTTAAAACATACAAAACATGACATGACCTCATTCAATAATGAACTTCCAAATATTGGTGCATGGCATCCCATGGGATGAATGGAGGCCCATGAAATCTGGATCATTATGTGAGTGGTTCCTTACACTAGCGGTTCTCAACTACCAGAAGCCTGGCCATTTTGGCCAGTGCTAAGGGATTTTAGAAATTGTAGCTCAACAACTCCAGGGGGAAAAATTACAGTGTGCTTTATTGATTGTAGCAAAGCCTTTGATTGCATAGATCATGAAAAGCTTTGGATGGCTCTTAAAGACATGGCAGTGCCACTAAATTTGATAGTCCTGATAAGAAATCTGTAGTATGACTACTGTTAGTACAGAATATGGAAAAACAGAATGGTTCTAAATTGGCAAATGGGTCAAGCCAGGCTGCATTCTGTCACCCTCCTTGTTCAGCTTCTACACAGAAAATATCATATGAAGAGAAAGTTTAGACTCAGAGAGAGGAGTGAAGATAGGAGGATAGGAACCAACAATCTAAGATATGTAGATGACACCATACTACTAGCAGAAAACACTGAAGGTAAAAAAAAAGGTAAGG
Source organism: Sceloporus undulatus (assembly GCF_019175285.1). Taxonomy (NCBI): domain Eukaryota; kingdom Metazoa; phylum Chordata; class Lepidosauria; order Squamata; family Phrynosomatidae; genus Sceloporus; species Sceloporus undulatus. Next base: position 128,502,888 of record NC_056524.1, on the reverse strand, counting down.
GTAGTCCCTTGACATTAATGTCTAGTCGTAACTGACTGTAGGAGGGTGGTGCTGATCTCTGTTTCTAAGCCGAAGAACCAACATTGTCCAAGGACTGCTCTGGTGGTCATGTGGCCAGCATGACTACACTGAACGCTGTTACCTTCCCACTGAGAAGTGGTACCTATTTATCTACTTGCATTTGCATCATTTTGAAAAAATTATTAAGGAAGGACAAAGAAGAAAGTGCACAATCAGGATTACTCCTGAATATAAAGGCACGTTACAGACAGCCATAAGGGACGTCCTCAGGACGTCCTAGGTTTAAAAAGAGGCGTCACTTCTTGACGCCCCAAGCCTACTACGTCCTGAGGACGTACAAGATGGCGGTGCCCCATCTACATGGGGGCCGCCATGATGGTGTCACGAACGCGCCGCCGTTGCACCACGCGAGGGCGCTTGGTGCGCCCTTTCATCGGTGCAGGAAGGAGCTCCGAAATGGAGCTCCTTCCTGGTCTTGCATCACTGGGTCCAGCCTTTAGAGGGCTGTGCCAACTATGCTGAGAAGAAAGGGGCCAAGCGCCCCTTTCTCCTCCTCCCTGCCGCCGTGGGGTGTCCTTGGGGCTTGAAGCCCCAAGGACACCCCTTTCCAGGCCTCGGGGAAGTGGCCTTTTGCCGCTTCCCTGCGGCCTGGAAAGCAGCGGATCGGGGCCTCAGCAGCTGCCGCTCTGGCAACTGAGGCCCCGATCCGGAGGGGAAAGGAGCATGTGCAGGCCGCCGCTTTTTGGCGGTCTGTAACGCTCCAAAGAAAACAAAACTAATGACCATGGAGGATCTATGTAAATTAAGCCTAGAGAACGAGGGAATCAAAATAGTTAAAAGAGTTCCTATACCTTGGATCCAACATTAATAAAAATGGAGTTTGGAGTCAAGAACACTAGGAAAGAACTAGACAGGTTCTTAAAGTGTAAAGATTTACAACTGAACACTAAAGTTAGAGCCAGTGTAGCATAATGGTTTGAATTTTGGACTAGGATTCTGGAGACCAGGATTCGATTCCCTGCGTGGCCATGGAACCCACTAGATAACCCTGAGAAAGCCACAGGAGATTATTTCACATGATCCAGCATGACTTATCCCTGATGGGATAGACACATATTTAACTGGCAATGACAACTCTTACCACATTCTCTGTCGGTAGCCAATATACAACCCGGGCTTATCCCGTGGCTTTTCAAGAATGGGAAAATCCCACTCTTGAAAAGCTGCTGGATAAGCCCAGGTTGCATATGGGCTGCATATGGGATGGATAAGGGCTGCCAACGGGGAATGCGGTAAGATCCATCATTGTTAGTTAAGCATGCACCTATCTAGTATCTGGTACAATTTAAACCATCTGAAACACATATAAAATGTATTTAATAGTTTCAAGAAGTGGGTCATTTACCCAATTATTTGTATTATTATATCACATTTAACAAAGTTAGTGTCAAGTTCAGCTGAAAAATCTGACACATTGCATAAAGAACCTGTGGGTAAGGAGGGCCAACTGTACTTGCTTTCAAAGAATAAACAAGGTTTTCTGGACAGAATTTGTTCAGAAAGCATGGTGTAGTTGTTTGAGTGTTGGACTAGGACACCGAGAGGCAAAAGTTCCAATTCCCACTCAGCCATGGAGACCCACTGGATGACCTTAAGCAAGTCACACTCTCCCAGCCTCAGAGGAAGATAAGGACAAGCTGCCTCTGAACAAGTTCTGCCCAGAAAACCTCATTTACTCTTTGAAAGCAAGTACAGTGGTCCTCTTTACCCACAGATTCTTTACGTAATGTTTCAGATTTTTCAGCTGAACTTGACACTAACATTAGTAGAAACTAACTTGCATTGTGTGACTTGTGAGGGGTTTTTTGGTCTTAATAAAAACCCTAATGTGAAGGAAATTATAAAAATGTCCAATGTCCAAAGGAGTGTTTGTGTGTATATAGAATAAAATATGTGATACTAAAATCCAGAAAATACAAGTCCAAGTAAAAGTAAAATAAAGGCGGGTACAATATAATAATTACATGTATTGTATCTTTAAACCAGCCAATGAATTGAAGTGTCTCCCTAATGGGATGGGGAATTTCCTCTGAAGCATGCTAATCTACTGACAAGCAGAGCAAATCATGTCCTTTTCATGACATCATGGAATTTATTATTATTATTATTATTATTATTATTATTATTATTATTATTATTATTTTCCATATTACACTTTCCCAGCATATTTACTTACAGTGGTACCTCGGGATACGAAATACCCAGGTTACGAATTTTTCGGGATACGAAAAAATGCCATTGGGAATAATTGTTCCGGGTTACGAATGTTTTTTCGGGTTACGAAAAAACTTCGGCGCTATTTTAAAAGGAACCGCGGCTTTTCCCCACTAGCGCCTATGGCAATTCGGCTTACGAAGGCTTTTCGGGTTACGAACGGTGCCGCGGAACGAATTAATTTCGTAACCCGAGGCACCACTCATTTTTATGTTGTCTTCCTCCCAAAAAGGGACCCAAGGTGGCTCACAAGATAAAAACACTTTAAAAACAATTTTTATAAAAATTAAAATAACATAGTTAAAACAATATAAAATTAAGATTAAAAACATACAAAGGTTTAAAAACATAATCTAAAACACACCTCAAATAAAAGCCACCTTGTCATGATTTTAAAAAGCCTGCCTGAATGAAGATGTCTGTCTGTCTGTCTATCTATCTATCTATTTGATTTGTATCCTGCATTCCTTCCTGGAGGGGACCCAGGGTGACTCACAAATAAAATTCTAAAAACATATTACAATAAGACAGCTAAAATCTCATCTAAAAACAATATAAAATTACAAACATTAAAACTACACTAAAACCATGATACCCACCCTATATAGCAAACAGCCAAGCAAACCCATGCTTTATACATTAAAAATCTGCTTGAATAAAGCCGTGCCCAGAAATGAATTGTGCCTAGAAATAAATGTTTTTACTTGTTAGCAAAAGGCAAGCAGGGAAGGGGCCATATGTTTTGTAACATATTACAAAAAAGTAACCCAATGGAAAATCAATAGATATGTTGGGACTTTTTGGGTGTGTGTGTGTAAGGGGGCAGGGAACTAACACCTGAAATACATGGGCCACATAAAGAGGATTCTGGCTGCTATGGGGGTATGGCGTTCAAATGATGCACACCCCCAAAGTGGCTGGAAGCGACTCCAACGGCACGATCTGGTCCTTTGGACTGGATCAAAAAGGAGCTGGAATAATGTGGTTCCTGTGGTGGCAGCTGTCTTGGGACTGTGGTGGTCTCCCTCTTTGGAGGAGGATCATGCAGTTGCTGCGGTCCCAGAATGATCACAACCGGAGCAGCCAGAGGCTGCTCCTTGCTGCCCACCTGCTTTGCCTCTGGTTGGGAGACCAGTATTCAAATCCTTGCTGAGCTATGGAAGCCACAGGGCAAGTCACACTCTCTCAGCCATAGTGGCAGGCAAACCTCCTCTGACTAAAACATGACAAGAAAACCCTACCTTAGGGCTACCATAAGTTGGAGTCAATTTGAAGGCACATAGCAACAATAGCAAATAATATAAAACACAGCAAACCAGAAGCATCCTTTGTCATTAGCAGCAGCTAATGTGTCAAATTCTTTTATATGGAAAAGTAGACAAAAACAAGGATAACAGGGAGAGGGGTTTTAAAAAAGAATATCATAATCAAAAGGTCGTCTGTCTCTCAGTGATTAGTTGCCAAATTGATAAAGGAATGCAATGCCATATTTTATTCCTTGAAGTGTGATATCATGAATGAATGACAGGAGAGGGAAGCTTGTCACTCAGTCCTGTGGCTTTTCATCACCGGGTTGAAAAGTGAAAAGACCCTGCGGCTTCTTCACTTCTTCTGTAGCATCTGGCCCTGGCCAGTGTTATAGATGACATGGCTAGATGGGTTATTTGTCTGATCTCATGCTGTTATTATCAACTGTTCTATCTACATTGATACTAACCCAACAATAGAAGAAGGCAGATGGTAAGCTTAACCCTGCTAATATCACATATCCAGGGTTCACTGCTGACTATCGCTTCACTTTATGTCATGTAAAGTCTTCAAATGCCATGTCCGGTGTTGCCCATTTTTAGTGACAACCAACCATCTTAAGCCTTTTGGCATTTTGTCAGCTTAGCAGATCCAGAGCCATCCATCACTGCTGTTAAGACTGTCACACACATTTAACTTCAGCATCAGCCAACAGCCTGCAGTCTTGGTTACTGATCAGAATCATTGCAGCTGTCAGTTGGGAAACAAAAAGTCTGTTTCCAAATTTGGACAGTCTGGTGATTGCAAGGCAAGGGTTTCCAGTAAGAGTTTGCCTCAACATCTCTTTCTGTGTTATGCTAGTGGTAGCTACATTGAGAAGTAATTGTTGTGCAAATTAAGGTGAACATCTGGGATGAGCTCCAGTAGATTCATAATCTTACAGAAGGTGGAATGTAGAGACATTTAAATTATTTTTGGCAAAAAGAGGTATTCCAAGATGATCAGGCAGCCAAACATTCAGGAAGAAACAACCTTATCTTTGCAACCCCCCCCCCCCCCATCCACACAACCCAAAAAAAAACATACAGGGCCCCGGGCTTCTTGATCTCCATTTTATCATGGTAACACAACTGCACCGTGTGACATCCCCCTCTTCAGATTTCGGGCCCCCCCCCCCCCATGCAAGTGGAAGCCAGGGAATGGTGGAATATGGCATGTGGAAGCTGTAAAGGTGGATCTGTCATGACCCCTGTTATGAAGAAGACAGGGAACAGAGTCACAGGATAGCTGCAGCCACATGTTTGTTAAGAAATGTTGGTAAAGTTCAGTATGCCAGATCAGGTATATGAGATGCTGTGTTCCTTCCCTTCCCTTTCATTTGTGATTGTAGCAACCACTCTTACTATTTCACTATCTGCCACCAGTTATGTGTTGGGGTGTGTAATGGCTGGGCCTCCAGTCATTGGAGAATTGCTCCCAGACAACAAAGGGTTAAGCTCGAGGGAGGCACATGCTAATGAGAGTTTACATCACAGTTGAGCATGACCAGGAGTTTCTAGACAACAGAGGGCTATAAAAGGCCTCTGAGATGATGCGGTGTCAGGTGTGTCTCTTCAGTGGAGTCTAGCTTGTTGGGAAAGTTACAGTGTTGGGCCTGTGGCAAGAAGGCAGGCCTAAGGGAAGTGGTTTGAGCTAGGCAAGCAGACCAGCTCTTCACATCCAAAAAGCCACCAGGTACTGCAGATTCCACCTCTGTGCGAGTAGCTTAGGAATGTGTTAGTTAGAGTTTTTAGGTTTTGTTATTTTTATCCATTGGCTTGCCTGAAATGAACAGCTTATAACTATCCATACTGTACCTGCAAGATGTCTTATTGTTCTTTTCTGTCTAGTTAGAATAACTACTTTCTTTAAAAGAATCTGCTGTCTCATACTCCTGTACACATGCCTTAGCTTGGTTGTTGCTTGCTTAGGTTAGCAAGGAATAGAAAACTATAGTGCAGGACAGACCGCTCCAAAAGGGCAGTCTGCCAGCACCTACTTTCCCGCCGGCAAGAAGTGGACAAACTACGTGCCTTCCTGCAGCAGACAAACTGCGTGGCTTCCTGCCAGCTAAAAAAGAACCTGTAAAAAGCGGGTGGTTCTTATGCTGTGGCACAACTGGTGGGCCATGGCTCACCATGGCACACTAGTTATGTAAGCTCCGTGCAGCACCGTGCAGACACTGCTCGGTGCTTACGTAGCAATGGTGGCACTCATCTATACAGGGCACCGCCGTTGTTACGGCACGGTGCCATAATAGTGCATAATAGTGAGGTTGCCGCACTGTCCTTTAATACGGTGCAAGTACGCCATATTTGGCCCATCTGGACCGGACCAATAAGTCCTTAACAAGTCCCAGTGTGTGTTAAGGGGAATTCATTACAAATTCACTGGGTGGTGGGAGCATGACTAGAGGATCTGCTGGGGCTCAGGACAAGGAACAGGGTTGCTGTTGGCTGCTTGGACCCCAGGGACCATCACAAGATGACAGTGCATCACTGCCAAATCTCTTAAACCTCTTTTCACTGTGTGTCACCAAGTATTTGTGGAGACCCTTTAATTCAGATCTCTCACAAATGATTCCCACACTAGAACTCTCTTCAACTGCCAGCACTCTGGGTATTTAAAATCCCAACATCTTGACACCAGTATGTCATGTGGCAGCAGCGAGACTCACTCAGGACCAGGGCCCTATCGTGATTCCTTCCTTATCTGATCCCACTGTTGCCACCAATATGTGATGGCTTGGCAACTATCTCACCCCTGCCACCACTATCTAATCATGTGTTCAACAAAGTTCTGCCTCTCATATTCACCTCTTCTCCTATTTGCATATATAAAGCAGACAGGAGATTTATGAAAGTTTTGCATATCCTTGTCAAGCAGTACTCTCAATTATTATTTACATACATTGCCAGTTAAACAATCATGCATAGTTGGTGTAGAGGTAACTGAAATGTAAAAACATGATGTACAAAAACAATGTAGTACAATGTAAAGACAGCAAGGGATGAAAAGAATGCAACACACCATGAGACCAAAGCGAAAAGTCCCACAACAATGAAAACAGTACAAAGATGTGAGTGCAATAAAACAGTTGATGACCAGCCATGGAATAATGAGACTGATACAGAAAATTGTGTTAAGCATGGGCCACTTTATTTGACCTAGAACATATTTAAGTTACATTGAATCTGGAAAGGAGCGAGAGCAGGGACAAACCTAATGTGGGATCAGCTGTGGCCAGGTGTCATCCTTTGACTACCTTCTCAGCCTTCCCTTGGCAAAACACCTGAGCCCTGAAGGCAATCCAATTTTGCCATTTACTGGAAGGTAAAATACATAATATTTATGTAATAGGTAAATAAGTAATCTGTTACACCAATTCTTTATACTCAAGCATTGAACAAGGGCAAGACTACCACTGGGTACAGGGTGGCAATCACCTCTAGTGTTAGAAGCTGATGGGCACAACAATAGTGGCACACAACCCTTGAACCCTCTAGCTTTTCTCTTGGAGGACAGTGTTGTGTGTGCCACAAACCCTGCATCCTTTAAACTGGCCTGAGGCCCTCAGGAGTGATGAAGATCTCTATTCCATTGCTAGCATTGCAGTAACGTGCAACTGATAGTTTTGCCACTTATATATGTAATAAAGACATGTGCCATCTTGTCTTTGGCTTCAGATAGAAAAATGTCTGGGGCTAGCCCTGGTGCTTAGACAGCTGGATGCCACTCTTGAAAAGATAACCAAATTTGTTTAAGGTGAGATGTTTTGACTATTAGACTGTCACTTACCTAGTAATTATATAGGGCAAAGAAAGCATGCTTGCACAAAATAAATGGAACTAACTAAACAAATCTAACCCCATTCTGCAATGGAGCCAGTGCTTTTTGTCATCTTTCTACAAAAATTAGATAATGTTGAATTAGTTAATCATCATATTGAAGTGAAATTACTATGGATGCACAAATTATATGGATGTTAAGACTGCATTAGTTCATCATGATTAATCTTATAACAATTAATAAGTGAGTGAACAAATGATTGCCCATTTATTAGCAAAGAAATATGTACAGTTATATTCATTCCCTGCTTCAACAATTGCAGTTTAAATGTGTTTTTTAAATAATGAGGCAAAAATGATGGGAAAAGTGAAATGCAGCATCTTTTCAATTTGTGGCCGTGTAAGACCAGACTAGTATTGACACAACTGAGAACATTAAATCAATTATCTCACACTGTGTTAACAAGAAATCATGGCCAGTCAGTTGGATGGAATCAGAGAGTGGGTGAGAGGGATTTTGATTAAGCTTATATAATCTTTTTTTCAAGTAGCTGGTATGAAAACATTAATCCTCATCCCACCAGATCAGGTTCTTGGGGTACATTACAATGTAGAAATAATGCCGTTGGACACCACTTTCAGAGCTTTAGCTCCATTTTATGGAATCCTGCAATTTGTAGTAATACAAAGTTTTTAGCCTTCTCTGCCAAAGGGGGTTGCTGCCTCACAAAACTACAGATCCCAGGATTCTGTAGAATGGAGCCATGGCAGTTAAAATGATGTCAATCTGCATTATTTCTACAGCGTAGATGTACCCTCCGTTGTCTAGAATCATGTTTTGTTGCATTATTTACACACAACTAGATGTACAAGGTAGGCATTTTACAACATTGTAGTTATAAACAGAGTCTCTAAATTCCAGCAACCTGCTATCCACAGTTCCTTTTAGCAGATTAAATACAACTGGGACAAAAATTGTCCAAACAAATCAGTTGGATTTTGCCATGATGTATTTTTTAGAGACATGATGCAGCGCATGTGGTGAATGTTCTCAGTTGAAAAAACAGTCCTTCCCTCGAGTCCAAGGTGAGATGGGAGCAAGTGAAAACTCACTTGAAATTGTTCAGGAAGAACCAAGAGCAGATTCTGATGTCATAAAAGGCAGGGATGGAAAGACCCGATGCACACGTCCACAGACAATTCAGCACAGAGCTTTTAGAGACTTCCTTTGTAAACACCCAGGGCCCAAGAAAGGGTCAAAGAAATAGTGCTATAAACTTTGAAATTGCTATTCAAATTAAAAATAATAATCTATTGGATAAATATATAGGCATGGTGTCTATTCAAAGTATGGAATGAGGGAGACCCTACTGAAATGTGGAATCTCTTTTTTTTAGAATTTGAAGAATAGTAGAATAGAATAATATGTAGAAGTGCATGTTATATATACATTTAGAGGAAGCAATAATTTGATAACTGCAACTGTCACCCAGTAACATCCACACCACCCAGTAGTGGTATGGCTGCCACACTTGCCCTCTTCTCTGTTGCCCTGGTTTCCTCTGCAAAGGGAGCCAGTGCAGCTGGAAGGCTGGCAGCTGCATGTGCCCACCACCACATGGCAGCAACACCACACACACAGGCAGCAGTCAGAGGGCAGGCCCCTCTGGTTATGCCACCACTGTCATCTGCTAAGCTGGACGTCACATGCATTCCCCCTTCTTTTGTTATATTGTCATTTTGTGTAGTGTCTTGGCTTGTGTTGTTGGTTGTGTAGTGTGTAGATGTAGCTTTCCAGGTATGTTGTTTTATTTATATTATTAAAACTTGTATGTTAATGAAGATATTTGGGTGGGGAGTATGGAAGCCTCTTGACAGCACAGAATCCAAAGAGTAGATGTTTTTGGCTCTTATGTCACTCTGGGAATGAATTTGTTATGGGTTTTAGTTGTTGGTCTACAACTCCCATAACCTCTAGCCATTGTGTCCAGCATTTAGAGATTATGATAGCTGTAGTCTGAAAGATCAGAGGATTTCAGGTAGGATTTTCCTGTGGCAATTCATGTGGCTTCTCCAGCCATGACTGGCCCCTGATCAGCTTATATACTACAATGTAGATAAACATTCGATGGACCCCCTCTCTGTTTAGGGAGCTACTGCTGCCAATTTCTGTCAACAAACTATGTAAAAGATTTGAAGCAAGTGAGATGTCACTGCTGTCTACACCTGCAGAAACTTCCATAATTTTTGTGACTGGTAAATTGGCTTATTACATTACAGCTGGAAAGCTGATGAGGTACCATCAAACACATTGGCTCATGTGGGTATACACTCTGGGATAGGCAGAAAACAAAACTTTGAAATGGGTGTGTTTCTCTTATATGAGGGCTTGTCAGTTTGTCAATGTCTGTTAGAAGTTCCTTTGAGTCCATAGTCTCAGTCATCTGAGCTTCCAAATTCTTGGACAGTGGTGGTGTCCTAACAGTGGAGGCATATCATCAACAGTCCTCTTAAGTAATCTTAAGCATGGAACTTTTAGAATATTTGGTATTGGAAAATAAATATTTTAGACAATTTGTTTTCATTAGGTAATCAGTAACTGTTGGGGTGTGAGTATTAAATAAAAAATGACAGCAGAGGTTTGAGGAAATTTAACAAAACTTTACTTAACAGAAGTCTCAAAAACTGAAGCAAAACAAAACAATATGAATAGCACAGTACAAAATCCAGAAGCAGCAGCATGCATACATTACCATGAAGGAAGCATAGAGAGCAGGATTCAGTGAATGCTCCCAAGACCCAGTAGATCCACCAGGCAATTATACCTTTCTAATTAGTTAATACAATCACCTGGTCTACTTAGCTCATTACCATGGTCTACACCTGTCTGCTCACTAGATTCTCATCCAGTCACAACTTAGTACCTGGACAGTAACATATACAGTATGTATTACCATTGGAAAGGAAAATCTCAGGCCTTGTACAGACACACAGGCCAAAATAAAGCTGCTTCGAGTCACTTTGCAAATATGCTGTTTAAATGGTACATGCATCCTAAGAGTCCAGAAGCCGCACCAAAGCCATGCTCCAGTCCTAAGGACTGGAGTGCAGCTTTGGTGCAGCTTCCAGACTCTTAGAACGCATGCATCATTGAAACACCATACCTCCAAAATGACCTGAAGCAGCTTTAGTTTGGCTTGTCTGTATAGGGCCTCAGTATAGGCACATTCCTATCTATTCTATGTGTGAAACGAATCAAACATCTTACACATCAAAGCAGAACATCAAATTTACCTTAGGAAACAGCACTAAGGGCCTTATTGCACTACAAAAGTAAGCGGAGATGCAAGATAGTAGCGGCTTTCTGTTTACGTCTTCACATGCCTCCAAAGCACTTCTGTTCTCTTTCCAGAGGGAGACAGTAGTAAAAGCATGCCTTTTGCCAAACTGATTTTTTCCAACACAACAAAAGGCACACTTTTACAACTGTCTTTCTTGGGAAGAAAATGGAAGGCTTCAAAAGCAGGTCGAAAGGTAAATAGAAAACCATTTTTTCTTGCTGCCTTTCAGCTTCCTTTTGTTATGTGATAATACTGTAAAAGGTAGCCCTATATGTTTACATTGATAAGGAGTTAAAATTTTACACAGCATTGTAACATAGTCTTCTATTGAGAAAATCTGCACTTCACTGCCATCTGTGCAGCAAGCCACACATATTCACAGAGGTATCTCTTATACATTTCTGTAACAGCTGTTAGAAATAGTTGTATCTGCAGCAGTTACAAACCACTTACTATCTCATTTGGGCCTGCTTTTATACTGTCGTAAGCACCTCTAGTCTGTTCATCATTACTTATCAGGAGGAACTGGTCACTGGTGTTCTATTATCAGGCAATTAGCAGCAAGTTTTATTGGTCTTTTGTTTTCAGACAATTAGGAGACTTGTGGTAGTCTGTTTCTTTAAGGGCCAATGGCATCATTGTCTGGGGTGACACCTGGGATAGGGATGTGGGGCTTCCAAGGGGCCAGGACAAAAGGACACACTCCGTCACTGCCATGTGTCACTCTACTCACTGGATGTGTCCACACAAATAGATAGATCTCTATGCTGTTATAACAGCTAACTTTTACCATTGAAGAAGACGCATGTTGAAACGCGTTTGGTTCTTTTTTTTTTAAATTATATTTGTTGTTGGCTTGCATTGTTATCCATTCCATATGTTCTTTAGGAAGTGCTTAAAGCCTTACTTGCACTCTGATTACCTGATATTTCTATATATATTATTCATTGGTTGGGATGTATAATTTTTAGCCTTGCATATACTGGAAATACTTGTATTTTTTACAATACATTTTATAATTTTTATTGCTTTTACCTTCAGGCCTAGTACACATCCTTTATATGATTTTTGCTTGCCTGAAAGTTTGATAATATTTCTGATGTATTAGTCTTTGAATATTGCACTTAATAAAGTTGAGCTATCTCTTTCAGTAATGCTATTTTTCCCTAGACTTTTCTTGTTCTGCTACATTTCTTCACAGATACATATGCTGTTTCCTTCACAGAATATCACAGAAATAAAGCGGTTCCAAACTGGTTTATTTCCATAGTGTGAATGGCCCCACTGTCTGTTTAAGCTGTCCCAAAACCTACTATCTACATTTAGTGGACTGTTGCCAAATTGAAAAGTATCTTTCACTATCATAGTAGTGAAGATGTATTTGGCAAAGGGAGCAATTCACACTGGTCCCAGTGCCTAAGTCTGTATGAATGCTGATCCTACCTCTTCATTTCAGATCATATGATAGTAAGAACAAGGTCTGGGGGGAAAAAAAGCTTTGCTCCCGTATGCTTGGATATGAATTGAACTTCACAACCAAATATGTGCTATTCTGCATGGAGCCTTTGGTTTTTAAAACTTGTCTTAAAATTAGCTTTTGAAATTGTTTTCAACTTTTTTTGAAGAATGTTCTAATCTATTTTTATTTTATGTTGCTTGGGAGAGCTAGTGGGTTGAAAAGCCATTAACAAATATTTTTCAATAATTACAGACTGAGTCTCCATTATTCAGAATTCCAAAATACTTCACAAACCACTTTTCCCCCATGGGTGGCTGATGTAGTGACACCCTTGCTTTCCAATGGTTCAGTGTATACAAGTGTAGCAAAGGGTTTCTCTAGTGATGGCGAACGTATGGCACGCATGCCAGAGGTGGAACTCAGAGCCCTCTCTGTGGGCACATGTGCCGTCACCCCAGCACAGAGTTTGACGGAGTTTATTACTAGAAAGCCAGAGGGATATGGCACTTTGCAATAAATAAGTGGGTTTGGGGTTGCAGCTTGGGCACCTGGCCTCTAAAAGGTTCACCATCACTGCTCTAGGGGGATTTTGAATAGCTCAATTTATTGGGTCTGCTAAAAACAACTCTTTTTGGAATCGTTTCCCATTTTTATACAGAGGTTACTGGAATAGAGGAATGCAGGCAGAACTCTTCAGATGAATTGTATTTTATTAAAGGAATACACACACACACACACACACACATGCAACCACACACAAATTCACACACGTGAGCTATGGAATGATAGGACAAGGTTCACTTAAGGGAATAATTACCTTTGGTACTCCAAAGATGTGATCTCATGATGAATGTAGAACTCAGCTGCTTCATGGGGGGCAGCATGAGTTGAAACCAGTTTGAAATACAGGGAGGCATGAGGTTCCCCTGAAACTCCAAGCTAGCTCCTTCCTTCCTTCCTTCCTTCCTTCCTTCTAACCAAGAAAATTTAGGATCCTTTATAGGCTATATCAAAGGCCGAATCTGCATGGTAAAGGATCACTAAGATAGGGTTTCAAAGATGGGGAATAGAGTTGTAAATTAGCCTTCTCCAGCTTTGGTGCAGGAAACATCTTGCTGTAAATCAGCTCCCTCTTCCTATCTTCTAGAACAGTGGTTCCCAACCTTTCTAATGTTGCGACCCTTTAATACAGTTCTTCATGTTGTGGCGACCCCCAACCATACAATTATTTTCATTGCTACATGCAAATATGTGTTTTCCGATGGTCTTAGGCAACCCCTGTGAAAGAGTCGTTTGACCCCCAAAGGGGTCCCGACTCACAGGTTGGGAACCACTGTTCTAGAAGGGTGACTTCTTCCCTATTGCAGCTCCCAAACTATCTGATTGATCTCTATTTCAAAGTTCACTTTTGGATCCATGGCAGCTTGGCTTTGTGACCAGATGAGATAAGCCTCATGGCTGCTTGCAGCCAGAGTACATTCAGGGCCACGGTAAGGGAACACACACAAAAGGAAGACAATTTTCATAGCATTTCTTGCAACATTTCCCCTTTTTTGAAAACTATGTGTAACTGAATCACTGAATAGAGATTATTTTCAATCCAAATTGTCTTTGCCAAGGAGAGTTTGGGGTGTGAATTGGGGAGTCTAGCATTGGGCTCTGGGAATTATCCTCATGAGTGAAACCCATTTGTTGAACTTGGAATGTCATGAAAAAGGAGGAAAAACCTATCATAGGGCTATCAGACACACATTCACACTATAAAACAGTGAAATTGTGAACACACCAATGTGAATGTGTGTATGATTCAGTTCAATTCAATTCAATCTCATATATTTAAAGCAACATGACACTGTGAGGGCTACCTAGGACTGCATATTTTTACTGAATTTTAAGAATATAAATACAAAAGGGGAAAGAAGAAAAAACAGGATAAGAAAGAAGAGAAGGGGAGGGGAGCAACACATAAAATGTATATTGACTTTGAGCAATATGTAATTATTGTATTTTAACATTGTTTTAACCCACCTCAAGCTGTGAGGAGAGGCGGGTAAGAAATAATGTTGTTGTTGTTGTTGTTGTTGTTGTTGTTGTTGTTGTTAAAAATTAATATGAGTTCACCATGAATCCAAAAAGAGTTTAACTTGGCGCTGATATCTATAAAACACTTGTTCTGTGAGGCTAAAGCAGTAAGACCTTTTAGCTACAATAAGAGCATATGGAATCCAGCCAAGCTGACCATCTGCTCCATTCTAAATGGCAGAAATGTAAGTTCAAAATCATCTATGTCTACAAAAATAAACCCATGCCAAATTGGTCAATTTCTTTTCAAAGTGGTATCCAATATATCCAAAACATCAATTTTTACAGACAAAAACTAGGTTTTAAACTGAAGAAATTTTAGATATGGGAGATTGGACAATTTTCCATTGATTGATTTACACAGGATAATTGACGTAAATTTTTATTATTTTCAAAGAGCTTTTGGTTAAAAAAAATTCAGTTAATGCAGTCGTATTGCCTGAGGCACTCAGAGTATTGCTCCATTTACAGATACTAGATGTTATTGTAATAGTAAAAATTACCATGCTGAACCAGAAGGTAAATGCTACATAGACTATATTATTGAAAACCTGTTAATTTATCAATCTAAAGTATAGATTGTACAATCAGCCCATTGCTTTCTTTAAAAGGATTATCTTGCCATTTTCAATTTGGTTTAGTACTATAGAGTTAGTTTAGCATGACTACGTAAGTCAAATTGTAGTTGATGAAAGATCATACACCAGGCCACCTTGGCAGCCTGTTCAGGAGGGGTCTCAATATTTTGCTGAAGATGCCATTTCATCAAATAACACCTTAAGGGACAATACAGAACAGAGAGTCAGAGGAATGGAACATGGGAAGCACAAGTCAACTACCTATTCATGTGTTCCACGGATTTCATCTGGATTTGATCCCTTACAACAACTATTTCAATTTGTCACAGTTTTCTGTTTTCTGTTTTGTTTTTTCCAAAAAAGAAAAGAAAAGAAATAAATAAAAAGAAAAAGGGATAAACCATTATATGTCCAATATACCATCAGTTCTGGGTCTAAGGGTGCTGGCCTCACGCAAAGGAAATTAACTCAAAAGATTTATCTTCTATTGGACTTGACAGGCATGCCTAATATCTATTCAATTTGCCAATTAATAAACTCCCTTCTCTGTAATGGATACATGAAAAGTTATAATGTTAACTCAGGCAAAAGAGAGGCGAGGAAACGGCTTTGCCTGTAATCTGCGTGTGAAACTTACCTTGGGTTTTTAATTGGACTTCACAGATTGTCTTCTGATGTGTCCCTGTGGCTTACATGCAATAGGACTATTATGCTAAGTGTGTGACATTAACGGGGAGTTCTGTGCCTGCCTGCTTGCCTGCCATGATGATTGTTGACTTCATCAGCTTCCCCCTAGGAAGCTCATCTTAACATCTAACCCCCTTTTCTGCTAAGACAACAAGAAAAGAAGTTAATCTTTAAAAAATGTACTACATTCCTTTGAGCTCTGAGAACTTTGATGAGGGCCTTTGAGTTCCTCCGTGTTAAAAGTTGGGAAAGTGATTGTTAAAACTTGGAGCAATAAAAGTGACAAATAGCTGTTATTTTTTCCCTTTATTCAAAAGAAAAAGGACCAAAGTTCCTCTGTTTCTGGCAAAGCAGCCTTGGGCAAGGAAAGGGGAGGGGAAGCTGCTAATTTTATCAGGAGCTGATGCTGAGGGAAAGGGATGTTCTGGCCAAACTGTTTTCTTGATTGAAATCTTCCTCCAAACTTGCAATTAGTTCCTTCGGGAGAAAAAGAAAGAGACGGTATTATGAGTGAAATCCTAACTGGCTAAGATCGCCGAGGGCTAGCTGAGCCAACACTTCACTAACTGCAGTTGTACTAAAACCAAACCCCTTCTGGGTTAATAGATGTTGGGATGGGAATGCAGGTGGGATGCAGGAAAATGCAAGAAAATTGGGACAGACAATTTTACCTCGATGTATCACTGAGCCAAGGTCCTTCTTCAGCTATAATCACATAATTTATGGAATTGGTGTTGATACGTAAAGTTACATTCTTAGCTAAGTTCCTTTGAAATAAACCCACTAAATAAAAAGGAAGGGGACCTGGGCTGATCTAACTTCATTTTACAGAACTTGTTACATCCTCTAAATCCCCCAGATGTCATTTTTTTTAAAAGGAAAGGCTGAAAATAGTGGACATTTCAAGGGAATGACGTGCGGACACAGACGTCCACTACGTCAAGATGGCGGTGGCCATGTGGAACGGCCGCCACCATTTCGTAAAGACTCAGTCCATATTAGGATTAGGGGCATCTGGAAGAGACGCCCCTTTCTAATCCTAGCACGGACTGAGTCCGTGCTAGGGTGCCCGTCTGTAACGGGCCTATATAAATAAAAATGTAAATGTTCGTTTGTTCAGAATCTTTAATCTCCAAAAGGTTTTCAACGATTGCTTTGAATTTTTTACACAATGTTCCATTCGAATACACACATGTTTTTATATACCTAATATGTGTTGTGTGTGTGTGTGTGTGTGTGTGTGTGTGTGTCACACCTGTGAAGGGTAAAAATATGGTTTTTTGAAAAATAGCACCATCTGCTGGACGTTACAGCAACACACCCCAATGGACATGCCATTTCAATTTAAGAGATTGCAATTCCCAATTTGATTGGTGTTTGCAATCACCATCAACAAAGCTCAGGGCCAAACTTTAGAACTGTGTGGTTTAGATCTAGATACGAATTGCTTCTCACATGGACAATTATATGTTACGTGTTGTAGAGTCGGCAAATCATACAATCTCTATATCTACACAGGCAATGAAACAACAAAAAAATATTGTATACCCACAAGCATTGTGAAATTAAATATTTTAGAAATGCTTTCTCTTTTCTTTCTTTTCCGTTTAACCAGACTGAGCCACAGCAATGTGTGGCTGGGTACAGTTCGTTAAAAATAAATTTTAAATTTTATATATATATATATTCTTTAAAAAATCACATCTTACCAAATTTTCACTTTAACCCCATGAAACTATGTACATGCAAATATATTTAAACTGTACATATATGACATTGTAATTTAGAAATTTAATTTGGCTAGTTCTTTATGTCACAAATATTACCATTACATTCAGTGATATATGGGAATTATGATTTGCGAGTAACATTGGTATGAAAAACATTACTAAGGATTCTGTACATTGTGGTATGGGAGGAGGTCAACTAGAGATGACACCATGCACCAGGTGACACCAACCCTAGTCACACTACTGGCTCAGTTTATACAGAGTTTAGCTTTATTGCCTTAACAGAGAGATGGGGGGGGGGCACTTTATCTCGTCCTCCTCTTGTCTTAGAGCAGTGCTTTGGCAGGAAAAAAAAAATTCTGATTCATATGATACTTCTATATTTTCCTTTGTGCTGTGTGTTGTTATTGTGAGCCTTCAAATTGTTTCCAACTTATGGCAGCCCTAAGGCAAACCTATCATGGGGTTTTCTTGGCAAGTTTCTTCAGAGAGGGGGTGCCATATGGTTTGGTGAAAATATATATATATATATATATATATATATATATATATATATGGGGGAGCAGAATTTGTTCAGAGTGGGTTTGCCCTTGCCTTCCTCTGTGGCTGAGAGAGTGTGAATTGTCCAAGGTCACCCAATGGGTTTCTATGGCTGACTGGGGATTCGAACTTTGGTCTCTCAGTGTCCTAGTTCACCACTCAGCCACTACACCAAGGTGTATATGCAGTCTGATATTTTATTAATTCCCTAAATCTCATAAGATGGCGCGCGATGTATTTTTGCAACTTTTTTAAAGGCTGTGTTAATCCTAAATAAGTATATCTCAGATCCGACATTCCCTTTTAAAGATAACTTCTAGAAAAACAAGGAGAAAAATTCTCCACTGATACAGCTAAGTGGAATTCAAATATAGCTGTAGGCTGATTTTTTTTAAACTACACCACATTGGTTTGAAGATCAAACAACACTGTTTCACGTTACTGAGTACCAGGTGAGGTGTCCAGGGTTTGAAACTAAAACTGCATTTGTAATTGTCTTTTGTCTTTATTTTCCAATTCGTTTTCAGGGGCTTTAAAGATCTGTTGTAACAGGACTCTTGTTACATTTAATAAGTGCCATGTTGATTGGCGTCCTCTAAGTAGGCTTTTCAGTTTGCCTGTGGGGAAATTTAATATAAAAACATTCAACATTCTTTTATTAGTGTTTTTTTCCACTATTCCCAGTCCCATCAGACCTTTGGAGCAAGCAGTGTATTATTGAAAAGCTTATCTGTAAGAAGTGAGCCAAGGGGAAATTCAGCCTTTATTAATATTGACATCATGTTCCCGTACAATGGCTGTCTAAAGAAACTTTTCAATTGGATTTCAGCCTGCTTTGATGCTGTACAAATGGAAACAACCAAATACATGATTTAATGTAGTGGCCACTGTAGGCTGTATACTCCATGCACATACCGTTGTAAAGTATGTGTTCTAAGACTGTGTTAGGTATTGTATAGATTCAAGGCTTCCTGTTCCATTTTAGTCAACAAGGCCTGTTACAGACTGCCAAAATAAAGCTGCTTTGGGTCTCTTTGGAGGTATACTGTTTAAATGATGCATGCATCCTAAGAATCTGGGAGCTGCACCAAAGCTGCACTCCAGTGCTTAGGAATGGAGTGTGGCTTTGGCGCGACCTCTGGACTCTTAGGACCCATGCATCATTTAAATAGCATGCCTCCAAAGAGACCCAAAGCAGCTTTATTTTGGCAGTCTGTAACAGGCCTATATGATTCAGACACCCCTTTACAACTGATAATATTTAAGGATACATTTCAAAATAGTGACATGGTTTGGTTCAGAGCTCATCTAACTCTTAGGCAGACTGAGGCAGCTGCCTAAGGTGACAAATGCTGGGGGGACAAATGCCCCTACAGTATGTTCCTGAATTCCCTGCTATTGCGCATTGTGAAAGGACAGAGATGTGTCCAGCATGTTGTCCACCCTGCACCTGTTACACTAAGCTGATGCCCTCAGGTGCAATGGAGGACATGAGGCTGTCACTGCCCGTTGAATAATTCAGCTGCCAGTCCACTACATTCCTGCATGGGGGATGGTGGGGCACCATCTTGTGCTTTTTCTCAGGTAGAAAAATGTTTTAGTACAGCTCGGATTTGGATTATCCTTACGAATTTACTTTCTACTAGGGAATAAATAGAGATTTGCTCCAGGATGCGTCTTTCACTGATGCCATTTTTATTTTATTTCTTTAAAGAAAATATTGCAAGCCTAGCACGAACATTGTTTTGGGGGGGGGGGATGCAAAATTGTATTGTATCCTACCAATCTGAATACAGTTTGCCGGCATCATCTAAACACCACAATCCCAAAGCAGCTGGAAGCTGCTTCTTCTGGCCCTGTGTTCTGGGCCTTAGTCCTCCATTTCAACTTTGGGTGGCTGTTGGCAAATGTGTCCTCCTGTGCCACCCAGTGCAGCTACCACTGTGGATGAATAACTCAGTCTGAGGTCAGAATGAGATTCCTACTCTTGATCAAAAGGGTCAATCTCTTGTTCTGACCTCAGAGTGACTGACTTTCACCAGCAGTGGTCACATCAGGTGGCACAGTGGGATGCTTTATAAACAACTGTCTGGAATGGTATGGAGGGATCTAAATTTTCTGGTAAGATCCGGAGCAAATAGTAAGTTTGTAAATTTCTTATATTGGGCTGGGGTATAACTCAGGTCTGGTGATGAGCATGCTGGCTGTTGTCTGGACAGTTTGTGCTAGAACCAAGGTTTGGGCCATGGATCATCCAGACACTCCATTGAGAGGATGGAGGAAGACTTTTTATTTGGCCTGTGCAGACAGGGCCACAGACCATCCTAGGTAACTGGTAATGGAACCCATAAATAGATAGGGATGAATTTTGTCAACTTTAATTTCTCTCAGTTTCTAGTGTTTCCGATCTTTAGTTCTGTTTGTCCTGTCCAAAAATTGTTTGTTTTTTTCCTGAACACATGCATTGCTTTGCAACTTTGCCTAATTACATTTTTGGCAAGCATTTTTCCTTACAGAATGTTTTAAATGTTGTTTTCAATAACACATCCCTTTTCATATGTGTTTTCTCCTAGGATAGAGAGTGCCTCCTTCCCCCCAACACAGTTTTGATAGAAGATCTCCATTGCAAAATTGGGAACAATGTAAATGCTGAAAGTTAACTGAGTGTCAGTTCATTTTGTGGTATGTAATTGTGAAATCAGGTAAATTCAGATTGAATACGAACCATATAATTTCTCTTCCACCTCAGTCATAAGATGTGCAAGTCTGCTTCAGAATTATCTCATCCTTTGCTTTCTTATGATTTGTGTTCTGTTAAGCATAGATGATTTGGTGTGGATATTGATACTAACACCTTTATTTAACTTACAAAATATTGTTGAAGGTGGACAGTCTAAAATGGATATATTACTCTACGGATTGCTGTTTAGCATGTGGAATACATTAAAAAGAAGATACTCTTCTTTGTGACTCTCAGACTTTTGTCTAAATATGGTTCCCTGGCCTAAACCACTGCATTATTTTTTTTTATGCGTTCATCACTGTATTATAATAATCAGATTATTCTATAGGTTTAGTTGTCTTAAAATCATCCTTGATGAGAAAATACACTCTAAACAATTTTGAAGAAGATGTAAATTGTTTCAAAAGTGTCATTGGTAGGTCTGGGGTAACAGAATCTGGTGTACAAACTTGTTTTTTTCTGATTCATTATGCTCATGAATCTCCAGCAAGTGCAATGAAAGCTTAATGTAAGGTCTAAGAGGAGCAACAAAGAAAAAGAACAGGGCAGCAAGAAATAACAATTAAAAATTATTAGTTCAGTTTCAAGCTGGCCTTGAGAAGTCACAAGGTCTTCACTGATACTCCTTGTTTATGCTATAAATGCAATATGCCAGGTGGAGAAGCTATCATGGGGGAACGTCAGTGGGTGGATATGAAGAAAGTGGAGGGAGCTCTAATGACAGCACCAGCAGGGAGCTCTTAAAAAGAAGGGAATGTCAGCATTCCTGGGTGGGAAGCCAAGCTCACACTATTGCCTAAGCAGAACATCTTTTTGTTTTTTGAAGGCCTTCCCATTTATTCTCTCTTTATGTCCTATTGAGTCATTCTGGGCAAAGTGAAAGGTGCCTCTGGTTAAAGTCTAGAAGTGCCAGTCCCATAATTTACATGCTATTCCCTGTTCCGCTCAATATTTTGCAAATGTCCTTGGCCTGTGACATCCATTTCAGCCTATGATACTCCTGTGTAAAAATAATTCCCTCATTGACCTATGGCCATTCTTTTTCTGTATGTTCATCATGGCAGATGCTGAGACTGCTGTCCACCAAGGATGCCCATATGAAATGCCATTTATATATTTTGCTTATACCGCTGTCCACTAAATTCCTTTACTGTAGACCAGGAATGCTGAGCAGTGTGGAAAAATCTCTGTATGTGTATCTCTTTAATTTCCCTTGAGTGAATGAGGAGAATGGTTCCTTTGGCTTTAGTGAGGATATAGGTGGGCATTAACTTCCAGTACAACTTAAGGTACAGTTGGGCCTTGTTTATATAATTCTTTGGAAGTTTAACGTGTGCATATCGAGCTTCCTTGTACTGAGGCAGACCTTGATCTAGGTTTGTTTCTTTGAAAAAGAATGAATTTAATAATATGCTGAAGCTATCCAAAGTGGAACCATGGTAGGATGATGCTCTGGGTCAGCAGCCAGCCTCTGGGAAAAAAGTTTGTGTTACCATATACCAAAATGCAGCTGTATCAGGTGATTCCTTGTGTTTTGTTGTATGCCTTGTAGAGCATGTAGGACTGCATGCCTTGTAGGGCTACATACATTGCCCTGGGCCCTCCTGCCACATGTCCTGTTGGACATGCTCTCATGCTGTTCACATCTACAGAGGGGAATAACCAATACTCAGTGAACCAATACAACAATCATATATAAAATCACACAATAATTTAAATTAAACTGGTAGGTAACAGTTACAGTCTCTTCAACAGAAAGAAAGAGAGGTCATACATTTTCCCATGGGGAATGAGTTTCAAAGTAATGAGACCACTTTTGCTAAAGAACCAGATAGCAGGGCCCCAGAAGGCGATCACAAGGTTCAGGCTGAGAGAGTGCAAGGAGGGACTATACAAGTTAAGTATCCCTTATTCTAAATGCTTGGGACCAGAAGTGTTCCATTTTCAGATTTTTATTTTTATTTTGGAATACCTGTAATGAGACATAATGAGGCTGAAGACAAGCTGAGGATCTGCGAAACTGTAGGAGGCATGGATTCCCACCATTTCACAGATCCCCACATTTCTTTCCAGCCATGTCTCTCTCCTGCCTCACAAATACAGTACAGGTGTGCACTATGCTATTTGTGTTGTAGTTCAAAATATTTTGGATTTTGGAATACTTTGGATTTCAGAATTTCCAGATGAGGGATATTCAACCTGTATTAACATTTCCTATCACCCTTTCATCATAAGCCTCAAAGTAGTCTTTGTCCATTCAGGACATTACCACATGAGGCCACAATTCAGAATTTTAACATGATAAATGCATTTTTGGCCAGTAACTATAAGATAATGTTGTGTCCATCTTGCTGCCACCCTGTCACTGTAGTACACCTTTTCATTTAGTCAGAATTCAGACCTGAGGGATCCCAACTGACTACTCTCAGTCCAGTTCTGCTGATAATGTTTGTTTCCCAACAAGTCAAATGTCCACCTTAACCATTGATAGGACCAATGCATATGTGACAATGAGACTCACCCACCCAGCTACTTTTCTCTGATGCCAGCACAATGGGTCTTTAGTTTTTGATCTCACCACTGCCACTAATATAAGTGCTTAAGTGTGCTGATAAGTAGTATAAAAATGAACTTGCTATTGCTATAACAAGTCATTAGTGCAGTGAAGAAATATGTTATTGTAATCTCATACAGTCAGCCCATCCCTTATGTGGGGGGATCAGTTCCGGACCACCACCACCCCCACCCCCACACACAAGGGGTATTGAGCTTATGCTCAAGTCCTATTAAGGACAATGTGGCACACTCCCATGACGCAATGTAGTGTGCACGCCCCATTGTTTCTATGGGGGGCTTGCCTTCT
>NC_056524.1:128454520-128474495 GCF_019175285.1 Sceloporus undulatus | reverse complement strand
ACAAAAATATTTAAAATTCAATTTCTAATGTCTCCAGAACTATATCTACTAAATATAACAACCACTTTGAAATCACACTACAAAGCAAAATATTGGGAAGTGATATTATATTTAATAATGGTGTCCAGACTGATGACAGCCAAGAAATGGGATAATGCTGAAGTCCCATCTATAGAAGACTGGACATTAAAATTAAATGAATTAAGAGAAATGGACAGATTAACATATATGATCAACAATAAATGAAAGGGAAAACTTGAAAAGGAGCAGTCACCAGTCTTACAATATTGGGAGGAGACACAAGGAGTACGAAAAAGATCTGTTGAATTATTAGGAAATTTAATATTAAAAATTCAAGGAAATATAGATGTTCTTTATGAGGTTCAAAAGTGATACGAATAGGAGAGAAAAAGTATGTTGATAGTGGAGAAGAACTCATTAATATAAAATAGAATTTACCTAAAACAAATTTAATAGCAACAGTTGAACAGAGAAGGATCCTATCATCTGACCACTGCACTAACTATTAAATGTGACATAGACCAATATCTTCCAGAGCTTTACAAGTAAAGGTGATCCTGTATTTGTGTCACCTTCTTCTCTCACTGGACAGACCACTTCTTGAACCCCAGTGTGAGGGGTCCTATTAATGCACTGTAACAGTGAATCCTGAATGGTCTGTCTTGGGCAGGTAAAAGTAGGGCTTGGCTAAAGTATTTTGCTGGCAAAAGACAAAATGTTTTTCATCCTTATGGAAGCTGACTGCATTGGCACTTGGATCTTATTCAACAACATTGTTCACATCACCTGAGGTGACGTGCAAGCTATTTGAGGGATTCAGGAAAATCAAGTGGGATATACATCTCCGGTCTCAGGAGAACAGCTAGTGGGTGGCTATTGCTCACCACCCCATACCACTCAGGGCTTGGAACATTTTTTTTAACCTCCGCTCCCAGAATCCTACAGCCATTATGAACAATAATGGGAACCATGTTCTTCACCCTTGGAATGAGAACTATAACGAGTTGCTTTAACTTTCCAAGCTCTGGTTGAGCTAGATCAGAGAGGAAACAAGTTCTAGACATCAGACTGCAAGACCCAGTGGCCTGAGCTGGCATAGCTGATGGTAAGGAATCCTGGGAATAGCAGCCTCACAATAGAGATACATAAATGGAGCAGTAGTTTGACTTGGTATAAGATTGCGAGCAGTGGTGTCACTAGGGTTGGTATGAACCAATGGGGTAACTCATGGTGTCACCCCAAAACTGTGGATTTATGGCAGCCACCATCTGAAAATCTAAAATTATATCCTTGTCACACTTCCACACAGAAACATAAATAGGCAGGTCTTGTCTACACCAGCTTACTTCCTCTGACACTGGAGTACCTGTGTACCACCACCCAAGTGGGCCCAAGTAAATAGATCAAGCAGAGGGGCTGGAAGCAGGGGGACAGCTTGGTAGTTGCCAGAAAAAAGGAGCAGTCCATGCGGGGGAGGGGGGGAGGGGATGAGGAACTCACCTGTCCCTACTCCTACTCCTCCCTCTCCTTCTCGCCCCAACACATCCCCTTTGTAGGGCATGGGGGTGAATATGTCTCCTTGTGGCTTTTAATACAACAAAATATGTCCCACTGACAATGCCTCACTGGGCTATGGAGAGAGGCCTGCCCTTTGCACATGCCCAGAGGTTCACGTGCCTCAAAAGTTGCAATGTGGAAGTGACCCCTGTCCTTTATACATGCACAGAGGCAACATGGCCTCATGTATTTTCTCTGAACTTTGATCTCTCTCTCTCTCTTTCTCTGGGCCAACCCAAAAGCAGGCAAAAGGGTGGAAACATTAAATTCAAAAGTCCAGGAGAGCTACTCAGGATTGCACCAGTATCCTACTGTAACAACAACAACAACAACAACAACAATAACATAATAATAATAATAATAATAATAATAATAATAATAATAATCTATTAGGGAAGGAAGCCCTGAAGAAAGGGCATGAAAAGTTATTGTAGTGCCCCATCCCACAGTATTGGCCATCAGAAAGATGGCACCCTCTCTTCTCCCTCCCTTCCCAGGATCCACTGCATCCAGCCAGTGCTTAGGTGGATATGGACTGATAGACTTGAGGGAGAGAAATCAAGGGAAGTGGGTGTCAGTTTTAAAATCCACAATATGTGGGGCTGGAAATTAAGAAACGGCAGAGGGAGAGGCAAAGAGTGGTGCCATGGAAGAATGGTGAGGGAGAGAGGAGAGGGAGGAAAAGGAGAAAGAAGAGATCAAAGCTGGGGGAATCAGAGCAAGGGGGAGGAATCCAGGAATCTGCTTTAGCAGCTGCACTGTTAAGGTGGGGGGAATCAAGAGCCCTGAGCTCCTCCCCCAAAAGAAAATCCTGGAAAAGAGAAAGAAAGAAGATTTCTACCCTCTACCATTGATCTCATGGCTGGACACCTTATTCTGGATGAAGCCTTTGGCCATGTAGAGTTGCTTGTCTTCAGAACAACTTTAAGAGCAGAGCTTGGCCAAGGAGAAGGTGGCAGCACCAGAGAGAAGGAGAAAGGAAGACTTCTTTCTTGTTCTCCTCAGGGACATCTCCTTGTCTCCAGCCAAGCCCTTCTTGCAAAGTTGCTCTGAAGTCCAGTGGTGCTACATAGCCAAGGCCAAAGCCAGAATGAGTTACCCAGCCAAGAGACACACAGCCACAGTAATTTTGTTGTCACCCCCTGGGGGGGGGGCAGTACGGTTCTCACACCTCTAGTGCTATGAGTAGAAGTTGTAGCATAAGCTTTTGTAGACTACTTCTTCAGATTTTCCTCAATGGTGTTCCTCAAGTCTACTTCCTCAGATGAATCTTTCACACAGTTAGTCTCAAAAGTGATACAAGATCCCTTTGTTGTTGCTGTGTGCCTCCAAATCGTTTCCAACTTATGGCAACCCTAGGGTGAACCTTTCATGTGGTGTTGTTGGAAAGATTTGTTTAGAGGAGATTTGGCATTGCCTTCCTCTGAGGGTGAGAGCATTTAACTTGCCCAGGGTCACCCAATGGGTTTCATGGTTGATCTAGGAATTGAACCCTGGTTTCCAGAGTAACAGTAAAGCACTCAAACTACTATGCTACTCAAGCTCATGAGTATCATACAATATTGCTATACACTGAGTACCTACTGAAGAATTAGGGATATATATATATATATATATATATATATATATATCACATTGCAAATCGATTTGTCAAAAATAGGACAACAGTCAAGACTTTTAACTGCTTTCATTTATTTATATTTTTATGTATTAGAGGCAAAAAAACTAATAAAACCCACGGTTCATTTTATTTTCAGACTGGACAGCTGATGTATATTTTTGGCACCAACCACTGGAAATTAAATGTATGAGAAATTGTTATGAATTTACTTCGGATTTCTGATTGCTTTTGCTAGCAATGGGGCCATTTATTCTGGTACAGATACAGGATGATGACCAAGATTTCAATAAAATGGAAAAATAACTGCATTGGGTATTTATAAACATCAGTCACAGCTGTAGTGCTGTTGGCAAGAAGGTGTGCCAAAAAAAAATCTAAATGTTTGCTGCTACAAACTGTTCATTTCACCCTTTATTCAGCAACAGCTGGTGAACTGGTATTTAAAAGCAGTTTTGATTTAATCTAATGAGAAACTATGTTGCAATGTACTGTGCTGTGCAAAGATAATAATTGAACAAACATTGATTTTTATGGCAACATAACAGTTTCATTTTTGACAAATAGAAATTTATATGCAATTATTCGTTATCAGTTCTGCTCACACAGAGAGTACAGATTTATTGCTAATTTATTTAAAGGGAACTTGAAAGTATGGCCTGTCATCTTGAAATAGGATAAACAGTTGTGTGGTGTAATAGTCAACATATCATAATCTGATCAAGACAGCCTGGGTTCAAATTCCTGTTGAGCCAAAAAGTTTATCAAGTGAGTTTGGGCAGAGCATTTCCTCTCATCAGAGCTAGCAGTGGTCTAAGGTAGCCCACTATTCACTTTTGGATTTTGGACATCATGAAATAGCTGCAAATAGTTGTTTGGTTTTTACTGGTTTTGTTAATTTTTTGTTACAAGTTGGGGCAGGTAGTGGTATGTGAAGTTGAAGGCTTTCATGGCTGGCATCCATAGTTTTTTGTTGGTTTTTTGGCCAATGTGGCCATGTTCTAGAAGAGTTTATTCCTAACTTTTTGCCAGCATTGGTGGTTGGCATCTTCAGAGAATGCCGGGTGGTGGTATGTTTCTGGAATTACTGTATATGCCTCAGCTCCCAGTTCAAAATAATGTGATCAAACTTGGGTATCATTTTCTTTGACTTGGAATATAGGAACTATTTATTCTTCTGCCACCAGCAGCAAAACGTCTCAGGTCAGCTTTGCACGTCCCATTGATCAAGCCCCACCTCTCCTCACCAGTGCCAGAGACATCATTAAGGGGGTGTGAAGAATGCAAACCGCACTGGGTGAGACCTCATGGGTGTATCAGATGCTCACTTGTTGCTGGGGAAGCAAGAAAGGATGTCACCTCCCTTTCTTGCTTGCCCAGCAGCTACACGGACTTTGAACAGGCCGCCCAAAGGTCACAGAGTTGCCATTTGTAGGACCCACCTTGGGTGACCCAAACCCACCACTGTTTAGATTACAGCCCATGTTTTCAGCTTATTTTGGGGAGGTGAGGGAACACCATTGATGTAAATATTAATTGCATTAATAATGTCACATTTGTTTCAGCCCCAAACATCCTGCATTACCATTGCAGTGTCCCAGCCCACCATTAAGGCTGCTAAACCAGGACTTGATTAGATGCACTGATTAATAGTGGAATATTTAGTTGCTGATGGTATCTAACAATTTTGGTCAGCCTGTAAACTATAGAGAAGCATATATAAGGGGAGAGCGTTTCTAATAGACCTTCATGATCTGATTAGGGAATGTCTATAGTCACCTTAGGTCTGTGAGCCAAATGTTTCCTGGCATGGTTGGTTATAGGAATGTCCCTATTTTTCCCCAGGAAGCATCAAGGCAACAAAGGCCCAGTACATATCGGCTCCAAAGGACACCCTCGTCACGGGCGAGGGGTGCCCTGCCCACATGCCCCTCACCTTGCGCACGTGATGAGGGCGTCCTTGCTGAGCGATGCTGAATAGACAGTATGTGCAGTGATGATGTCACTGCTGTGCGGGATCCAAATGGAGTCGCGCAGCAGCAACGTGCTTGCACTGCTGCAAGCTATTTGCAATGGCACAAAAAGGAGCCGTTTTTAGCGGCCCTCTTTTTCCGCGTAGCAGTGTTGCGCAATTTGGTTGCTGCAGTTTTGCTATGCAGCAATGAGAGGTGGCTCCCAGCCACCTCTTCCTGGCGCTCTGTACCAAGTAGCTGACCCTGTCAAGTACTATCCCCTACAGGCTTTCCTGTTTCTTTGTACAAAGCTTGTTTACTTTCTTTTTTTACTTCCAACAATTGCTTCTCCTTTTGCATCTAGCCATAGAATCCCCCAAATTGTTTCATTGTCCTTGACTGTAGCTCCATTCACTACTTCATAATCTGCCCTCCAAACAGAGAGCCACACTAGATAGAGGTTCAAAGAGACTCAATTTGCAATGACATTTTTTTCTGCTGCTCCCAACCCTTTCAAGTGATTTTTTTATCACCAGCCCCCTGTCTTCTCATTAGTCTTTCTGTTGGATTCCTTTTAAAACTTTCTGAATGCTAATCCATTATAGAATCGGATTCACTGAAAACCCAGGTGGCAATTGACATTTATTAATCTGGGAAGTCACAACTTGAAGCTTCAAGAGTTGGGAACATCTTGGCTGTTTACAAACAGCCACATTTCTAAGTGTACATTTGTGTTCTTGTAATGAGACTCAGCTAAGGATATGCTCCCTTCTCCCCCTCCCCATTGGAGTTTATCATATTTTGTTTGCTATTATCATGATCTTCTCAGAAACTATATTCTGCAGATATTTAGACAAGTGAAAGTTGCATGGCATTATTATTTCTCCTGCCGCACATTAGTCAAATGCAGAGTACTGTGTGCCTAGTTAGTTATTTCAGATGACGCTTGTGATTCCATCCTCTATGTTTAGTTTGAAAGCTGAGACATCTGTTTATCTGGTGCATACAGAATAACTCTCATGTCTCTTTCGTTCAGAAAATTTCAAAGGCTTTCATGCTGCTTAAAAACCCTTTGAAGAGGTGGTAATCAAAGACAAAAATTATCAGAGGTACATTTTTGTTTTCCAAACAATGAAAATAACAGCACTCATTCGACTCTAGTTTCAAGCACCTGCATCGAAACTTCAAAACGGAAGATCTGCCACATGAATCAAAAAGTAATATTGGGAGTAGCAAACTCCAAAGTGCAGGCTGTATTACAAGCAATTTGGGTATTTCCCCTGTACTTCAGCTCCTCATAGAAATTCTAACAAGACATTTAAATAATAAAGACCAGTAAGGCAATGCAAGACATCAAAAAAAGAAAGCACAAAACTTATCCCATCACAGCTTGACACCGCATCAAAGTTTTATTTTATTTTTTTGTTTTCTTCTTTCTTTGTTCATCTAAAGAAGAACAATAAGAATGGTAGGGAAGTGTCTTTGTGGAATGAATGTGTTCTGAAAACAGAACATCATGCAAACAGCCAAGCTGACCTGCCTTTTAACAAAGCCCCATTAGCTATTGTCAAAGTTAGAATGGAGTTATTCACTTTTAAAAGAAATTCTTGCCAGGATTCTTGGCATTACAATTGGGGAGGAACAAAATTGGTGGGCTTAAATCTAAAAAGTGAAAAGAAAAAGAAGTTGGTAAAAAAGGACAGACACTCAGTCCCATTGGGGCTACATGGTGAAAAGATGGTAAGCAAAGGGCTTAGCTTCAATTTATAATATATTTCTATATATTACGTTCTAGTGTTTTCCTTGAGGATCATCCTTAGCTTACAGAAATCACAGGGACTTAATTTACACGTATTAAAAGCATTGTTAAAATTTCAGAGGTGTGTTGGGCCAGTTTAGGACAACCTTAGGTAAATTTATGTTGAAATCTTCATCTCCAAATATCTGTGAGTTGTCATGAGGAAGATGAAGCAGGGTTCTTTTCGGCTACTTCAGAGTGTATGACCCAAACCAATGGATTCAAATCACAAGAAAACAGAGTCTAATTAAACTTTTGAAAGTACTTCCTGACTGTAAGATCTGTTCATCAATGGAACAAAGTACCTTAAAACATGGTAGACTTTCTTTCGTGGTTGTTTTTAAAAAGCAGAGATTAATGACTGTGTTGGCAGTGGTTTTGACTAGATGATCCTTAGGATGACTTCTAATTCTACAGTTCTATCGATGATTCTGTGAGCAGACAGTTTGAGATTATTTAGTGACAAAACCTCTAGAAATGATTGAGCATTGAGGGTAGACAGAAGGCAAGTAGGTTAATGACTTTCTGTGCCCTTAAAGGCCTTTCTTTGGTTGAGTTGCTCTGATCCAAGAGGTAGAAGGGTCTTCAAGCAGTATACCAATGTTTTACCTGCTGGCTTCTTCCCTAGACACACCACTCACTGGATATGTGAGTGTGTGACCAGATCTAAGAGAGTCTATAGTCCTTTTCAGGCATATAGCAAATTTGTAAGCTTTATCTATGAGGAGACACTAGTTCTGCCCCTACTCATTGTTTTTCTAACTGTGTGCAGAGGGGAGCCTCTTCTGTCTGTGGAGACACTCCTTGCAGTTCAGTGACCCTGGAAAACCAGACTTATATATCATGGGAAGAATATCCAGGGACAGCATTCACTGAGAGTTCCTGCATGGCAGGAGGCTAGACTGGATGGCCCTTGTGGTCTCTTCCAACTCTATGATTCTATAATTCTAGGAGGTACTTTCTTCCTCATCACCCATCAATTTTTCTCTCATGTCTCTTTCATTCAGAAAATTTCAAAGGCTTTCATGCTGCTTAAAAACCCTTTGACTTCTGTATCATGGGAAGAATATTCAGGAGCAGGAGGTTCCTTCTTCCTCATCACCTATCACTTTTTCTCTCACCAAGAGATGACATTGACAGATTGACTACAGTGTATGGTCAGCAGGATGGTTTGTTTATGGGAGAACTTGGTGAGTCCAGTACTAGACTGTGTAACACTTTTGCTGTTGTTGTGTTGTGCCCTCTGCAGGCCCAGTGGCTTTCTTTCATGGAATTCTGTATAGAGCTGTTAAGCAGTGTGTAGCAGTAGCTTTAGGAGATGGATGCTGGGAAGCAGCAGTAAGGGGTTGGAAGAGAGACCTGTGTAAAATGCAGCTTGCTGTATGCCTTTAAAACTGGCCTGTTGCTTTTCAGGTGCAGTGTTCCATTGCTGCTGTCAAAGAAGCATTCAACTGCCAGTTCAGTTGGTTTTGGTTCATGGAACAGGAAAGGAGGTCATCTTGCTCTTCTTCTCGGATGCAAAATGTATCAGGTTGACCTCGGGAGTATCCCACTTCAGTCTTTTTCTAGACAATTCACATGGCTTGTGCCACAGGTTGTTACCTTGCAGTCAATATATCATCCATGCTCCACCTTATATTGTTATTTTCCCACAGCTCAGTTTGTAGGAGGAAGATGTTAGACAACCATTCATGTCTGTCAGTCTGTATCATTTTCATTGCTTTGTGTCTCCCCAGTTGTGTCTTTTCTTTATTCTGAACGTCCACATGGCAGCCTTCCAGTTGTATTTATCCACTGCAGCTAATTGAGTCACATAAATGCAAGTAATTTGAAGCATTATAGTGAGAGATTTCTGTTTGCTTCTTTAATTAAACAGTTGTTCACAGGTGCATATAGTTACAACAAAATTAATTGATAGCTTTTTATTACTGTTGAAGTCTGCTGCTATTTGCTGCATGCAAACAACTTCCATTTGGCATGGCACTTTCTTAGTTTGTACCTTGGAAGCATTTCTCATCTTCCTGAGATGGGCATTAGGTTTTAAAAAAGCTTGACCCAGGGAAATTTGGGAATACAGAAAAGTATTCTAAGAATACTAAGAAATAAGTAGAATTATATGGTATGATGCTGTCTGCTACGAAGTATGAAACAAAACAAACATAGGATTGTGTATAGAAGTGAAAAACAATTGCCACCTTGTATGAATCATTTTCTTTGTAGCTTAAAGGCACATGATCTACTATGGCTTGCACAAGGCATTATTATCCAGAATGCACCAACAGACACAATGAAAAGCAGAAAATTGTCCTTAAACATTGCTTTCAGAATGCTTAAGAGCATTATGTGTCTGGCTGGGTGATTCTGGGATTTGTTGTCCAAAACTTTCAGTCTTATTCTTTTTGAGGAACTGATGGCCACTTAATAACCCCACTGCTACACACATACACATAACAATTAAACTATAGTCTAATTTTGCTCCCTAGTTTTTAATGGTCAAAAGGTTTGGATGAAAATATTTTGAAGTGGGTAGAATACATTTTAAAATATAGAATATGTCACACACACAAAAAAATAGGAAACATAGGATATGTTACACTAAAAACATAGGATATGTTACAGAAAAAATTCCCTCCCCAAAAGAATTGGAAAAATGAAAAACAATAACTCTAAACCAATCATGCTTGGAACCCCTTTAGTAACATATATTGGAGTAACTCTTGGTTACATCTCCACATGTGTTTTTTTATGTTGTGGAAGGAGATGTCATGTACCTTCTTGCACGATAAAATTTGCTCTGAGTGTATAACAGGCCATGGTGCACAAAAACAGAGATGTTCATGGTGCACATAAATAGGGGAGGGGGTTGCAGGCACAGCTCCATCTTTTCAGCTATCTATTGACTATGGAGATGTGCTGGGCACCTTCCCACTATTTTTGCACAATCAAGTGAGAATGAAGAGGCTTATACTGGAGCAGAGGTGCTTCGTCAGGTATGTAAGGGTAGCCAGAATATGCCCGGAAACATCCCTGTCACTAATCTGTAGTCAAGGGAATAGAGCTGTGCCTACAAGGCCAGTCCCTGTGGCTCTTGCACATTCAAGGAGGAAGTGGGGAAAAGAAAGTGACCTCCATCCACCAGCCTGCTTGTTAGATCTCTGCCAATACATGTCGACATAATACAAAGATCTCAAGGAATCTGATGTAATGGGTAGGAGTTAGTTTATACTGTATTTATACTGCACAGTCTCACAGCCCCGTGTGCATCTTCTTTTCCAGAGTTTTCAAATTTCATTTTTCATTTATGTGCATTTCTCCCAACAGAGATATTAAGTATAAAAAGGCAATATGTGAAGTGTGAGTTCTTTTTTTCCATGAGTTCCCATTAGAAGTGTGGATGGTGATGCATGCCACAAAATTTCTTCTTTCTTTAGAAAACCTAGATGTCCCTTAGGAAATGTGATGCTGCTCTCTGGCCATATAAAAGAAGCTTATGGCGGTGTAAGTTACATTTGATAATTAACACTTCTCATGTAGCTGTAAGGAAGCTGCCTGTGTTTGACTAATAGCTATTGTTTTTGGATAGACCAAATCGGTTTCTCGTTTCTTTTGTAATTAGCCTGGAAGAGGAAATTAGGGTCAACGTCCCTAGCAGAACCACAGAACAGGAACAAGGGTGAAGTGATCCCTTTTTACTCTTGGGAATTATCTTAACAGTAGCAGCTATGTTAATCAAATCTGATTATTAGGCATGGATATTAGATTAGTTATTGTTGGGATGTGAAGTAATAAGGAAGTTCAGTTTGATCAGGAAGCAGAGAACATTGAAAAGACAAAGTGTCACAGTAATTGGAACTTTACTGTAATCAAAATGGTTTAGTGAGGAGTCAGATAGCATTTATTTGTTCAACAGCAGAAAAGATCTTCTTCAGAGTTAAAATGATACATACAAGATTTCCTCCACTGTCCAATAGCCAGTCAATTTTTGAATTCTAAACTTCTTCCAGCTGGAATTTCTCCTTTGCTTATTCTGCAAAGTGCTGTACATTTCATTGGTACAATAATACCAACAATTTTAATAGCAGTCTTTGCACAATACATACTCTGAATCTGGGTTAAGATCCCCTTTTCATCCTAAGGGCTGCACTGTATTATATAAATGATAGATGCCATATCTCCACTGGAAATTCTGTATGTGGTATTTACTGCATTATCTTTTTAATATGCCACCTTTCCCTCAAAGCTGGAGTTCACAGCTGAAAAGAGAATAAGAAACAGGAGTTAAAACCACAAGTAGATAAAAATGTACAAGCATTATGTTTAAACTGGCATTAAACTGTGGCACTACCACTATTGTACTATATTTCTGAGGTGGTGGGACTGTGTGCTACTGTGAGGATGTTCCCACTTAATATTTGAAACGATTTAAAATACAACGTTTTTAATAAAACCGATTCAAAATAACCCTGGTGTTATCTCGCGTTCCGAAACGCGTTATTCTTCGTTCCCATCTGGTTATTTAAATCGAAGTTTTTACCTGCAAGCGTTCCTACTTGGCATGAAATCGGTGTTTAAATAAAGTGATTCTTCTCTTCCATACCTTATTTGGAGCTGTCAATCAATAGTACGTCAGAATGACGTAACGTTAACCCGGATTATTTGGAAGCGATTTAACTTTCGTCAGCGTTTCCATTTCATTGACCGTTTGTGAAATGATGTATTTTTGGCGGGTTTTTTTTTAAAATGAACCAATCAAGGCGCTTAAACGATCAAACGTCATAAGCGCTGTCAGCCTTATATACATTTTCCCTCCGAATTTAGTAGGAAACCCAAGCTCTTTCCAGAGGAACTATGGGATAGGTTTTGCATGACAGCATCCCCTCTTCATGTCTCCCAAGACAGCCAGGGAGAATCCCTTCAGAGAGCCCAGAGATCAATGGGGGAGGCTTCTGGCAAAGCGAATTTAGTAGGAAACCCAAGCTCTTTCCAGAGGAACTATGGGATAGGTTTTCCAGGGCAGCATCCCCTCTTCATGTCTCCCAAGACAGCCAGGGAGAATCCCTTCACAGAGCCCAGAGATCAATGGGGGAGGCTTCTGGCAAAGCAGGGAGGGAGCACTCTTCCCAAAGATTCTCTTTCCAGGGTTGGAGGAGAAGGCAGATTCCGTTTGAGAAAGAGAGGGAGAAAGGCTCTATCCCCCCCCCCATTGATCAGAGCCCTTCCCTGTCTGGGCGAGATCAGATGCCTCCTCACAAGGAGCCTTCCCTTCCCTGCCTGGGCGAGATCAGAGCCCAAGCGGGCAGGGAATGCCTCTTTGAGAGGAGCCTTCCCTTCCTGCCTCTCCTCCATTAGAAATGGGCTCTCCCCACACAGAGGGGAGGTTGCAATCCACCGGGAGAAGCCTTGTAGTCCTTTGCAGATGCAGGCGCTTAAAGCGCTGAAGAGATTAAGCGCCTGTAAACCATTAAAATAAAAAATAAAAATAATCCTTATCTCTTATTGAAAGACCACAGCGAACAAAGGGGTGAGGGAAGAAAAAATGGCAACAGCCACGACGGATGGGGCAACTCCCCCAAGGACAGCCCCCACCGCAGTCCGCTCCTCCCATTCATCCAACCCGATTCAAAGGCTGTCGTTCCTATTTAAATACTCCGGTTCCTAACTCGAATCAATGGAAAAACGTAGGTCGGACCCTAGTGTTTTTTTAACACGTGTTAAATGAGGAAAATTCGATTTAAATTTTTATCCCACTCTACGATTCGATTTGTAGTGGGGACGATTGCAGGTTGCTCTAGAACCGTTCTAGGTTTAAATCGGATCCTAATATGAACGCCACTCCTTGGATTCGATTCAGAACGTGGGGTTTCCCCTAGTGGGAACATCCCCTTTGAGACAAGAGGCTATGCTGATGTTGGCGGTGCTGCTGGTAGGGTCTTTCATGTCAGGCTTTTACTGAGGAGCCAGATTAAATGTGCCAAACAGCTATTAGGCAACAGCAGTAGCGAAGTGTGTGTGTGTGTGAGAGAGAGAGAGAGCAAGAGAGAGAGAGAGAGAAACTGGTAGAGGATCTCTCAGAGACAACAGCAGTGGCACCACAGCTAACACATGTTAATACTGTAGTACTGTGCAGAAGGAGGCACTGTAACCCTCTTTTGAATCTCTTTTACCATGAAAACCCTATGATGAGACAGTGCAAAATGAAACAAAAAATAGTACTAGAAGATGACACTCACAGCAGTGGCATCACTAGGGTTGGTGTCACTCTAGTGCAGTAACTCATGCTGCCATCCCCAGACACATTTCTGGTGAGTGGGAGCTGCTAGCAGAGGGATCCAATCTTGGTTCTTTCTCTCCACCCATGGAGCAAAGATGGGGTCCCAACTAGAGCTATCAGGGATATCCCCTAGGCCTGAAGAAGGAGGATTCCTTTTCTAGACATACATTTGGAGGAAACATATACTAGCACTTTCATCACATATGATGGGGTGCACAATAGGATATATTGGAATTTTGGAAGTGAAATATGTAGACAGTTCCTCTTATCTTGTCAATAGTGTTAGCACTTTGAATACTCACACAGCATGCAATGAGCACAGTGAGTAGTTTTTGTGTGTGTGTTTTTCCCCAGTTTATGTGGACTTGTTCTAGAAGGGTTTTTTCGCCCCTGACATTTCGCCAGCATCTGTGCCTGGCATCTTCAAAGAATGATGGCATAGAAGTGACTGTTGCCATTAATCACAGACCAACACATAGATTAACGTGTAAATCACTTCCTTCCAACCAAAGGTCACACAGTGTATATATACACTTCCATGTCAGCATTCTCTGAAGATGCCAGCCATAGATGCTGGTAAAACATCAAGAGGAAAACTCTTCTAGAACATGGCTACATAGCCTGAAAAACCCACAAAGCCGTGAAAGCCTTTGATAGTACAGTGAGTAGTTTGGTATTGAGCCCTACTTATGAGAAAAGCATAGCATTATAGGACACTACTATAGTGCTTATTCCATCTCTTACCCCTCCCCTCCCCATAGCAAGGCTGCCATGTTTTAAGAAAGTGTAGCCATAGATCTGCAACTACTTTGCCCAATGTCCTTTACATTCAGGTGGGAGCATGGGTGCAATCTGCCCCTTCTAACCAGCATCCCAGGGACCCTCAATACCCTGTCCATGTCTGTGTGTTCTATTAGCAACCATTCCCCACAGAAGGCCCTTTGCCTGAGCAATTTGCAGATGACATTCCACATCCTATAGAGAATGCTTCACTGACTATATTGATGCAGATGGCATCTGTCACCCTGGAAATCACTCCAGTGTCTCCACTGTGGTTTTAGCAGCAGAGATACAGTGATAGACAGTGGAGTAGTGGAACCAGAATTTGGAGTCAAAGTTCTGGAACTTTTAGAAGATGACCTCAATGAAGATGAGGACACTTTACCCCGTTGCATCTGAGCAGAGTGGCAATTCCTGTAGTAGTTGCATGAAGGGTGGGAAGATGTAGTTTCTCAGCAAAAATAAACTGTTGTGAGCTACCCCTGTGGAAATGGAAATTTTGCAATATGGTGGCTTGTTCATGACTAGGGAACAAAGACCCAGTAGTATTATCAACACAATACTAGAACTGGTTTGTTGATTAGACTGGCACAGATGCCTGCATTTATTTCTCTCTTGGGCATGCATGCTTAGGGGCACTTCCATTAGGAGCACCATTAGGAGTACATCAAACTTTATACCATTGAATAATTGCAGTACGAGACAATATCCTTGGCATCTGATGGGCTCCATACCATATTGAACCCAGTATCCCAACAAAAATAGGCTTTAGTGTAGGAGACCCTATGTATATGTCTACATTTGTGCTATGTATACACTGTGTTTGTGTCTCTGCAGCTGATCAAACTCCCAAGGGGCAACTTGTGTGAGTGTGTCAGAAACCTAACTGAAAGACAAACATGTCATCATGGGCATTTCCTGTTAATAACGTGAGTGGTTTCAGATCTGGCCAATAAAAAACCTACAAAAGTTAAATATTTAAAAATATTTACTCTACTCAGGGACTGACACTGCTACCGGTCTCTGGGGAGGCATCCAAGGAAAATATTGCAAGATGGGCATTGTTTTGTTTTGAACAGAGTTCTATAGTGTGGTTTAAAGAATATAAAAATGTTACGTTGTTCCGCTATATAACACTAGATTAAGGTTTAATATTGTTGAAAAATACCTACATTTACTTTCCTCATCCTCTCCTTCTGATGTTTATCACCTAATAAAAATGCTAAAGTTACCATGGAAAGATGCTTAATTTGCTCATGTTGCTCACTTGGATGTTGCATCCTGTTTTGTAGTAAATGCCGTAATATCCCAAGTGAACTGCCATACTGTCAGATACATTATTTATGCATAACATTACTGGTTAATCAATGAAAAGAAAATGCAAAAAACTCCTTTTTGTTGTTGTTCTGCTTTACAGGTATGGTAATAATCATCTGAGAGAAAGGGAACTTTTATCATTGGATTAGAAATGCCTTCTTTTCACACAGTACTTATTTTGCGTGGAATCCAGGGGAAAGGACTGTTTCATATATTGGTCAGCAGTACATGAACACCAGTGTTTGGCAATGATTTGGTATGTGCATATAAAATGTGAAGGAAAGATACATTTCCCAACACTCTGTATATAAAGGAGTAGGGTATGTGTGTCCTTCCAGGTGTTGTTGAACTTCAAGTCTGTAACCCCTAACCATCACAGGATATTCTGAGGAATAATGACAGATGTGTTTAAAAACATCTGGAGGACCACGATTCTCCATTTCTGGTCTAGCCTGGTAAGCAACTCTCTGATATATGCATCAAGCAGTGCTGAAACATACTAAAGGCATAACAAGATACAAAAAGGAAGGTTTATTGAGAACCTCTTCATACAGTGCATTTCCTTCTTCTTGCCTGTGTCTGAAATCCTTTGCAGAAGAGAAACAATTGCACAAGTCAAATACCACAACAAACAATGGCAAAAGTAATTTAACTGTAATGGGGTGTGATGTCTGAATTAACAAACC
This sequence comes from Sceloporus undulatus, assembly GCF_019175285.1. Taxonomy (NCBI): domain Eukaryota; kingdom Metazoa; phylum Chordata; class Lepidosauria; order Squamata; family Phrynosomatidae; genus Sceloporus; species Sceloporus undulatus. Next base: position 128,458,495 of record NC_056524.1, on the reverse strand, counting down.
ATGGCCCTATACAGACAGGCCAAAATAAAGCTGCTTAGGACTGGAGCATGGCTTTTGTGCGGCTTCTGGACTCTTAGGATGCATGTATCATTTAAACAGCATACCTCCAAAGTGAGTCGAAGCAGCTTTATTGTGGCCTGTCTGTATCAGGCCCATGTTTCCCATCAGCAGTATATTGCTGTGAGCTATCCATACTGTAATGCAAAATATATGGCATTGCTTAGTCTGGACTGGGCAGCTAAGACCCATCGGCTTTGCTCCAGACTTGGCTGGTACAAAAGACAACACGTGTGTTAATACAGATCAACACAGCTGCCTACATTTCTGCAGTCTCCTTGGGAGTGTGGCTATAGGAACTGCTAAGATGACTACCTGGACTAGAAAATATACCACTGCACCACTGCCTACCTCAGTTGTGTTCTCATCAGGCTACAGTATTCTGTGTATTTCCTTCAGCTTTTGATAGACTTGTTGCAGCTTTGTCTTCAACTCTGAGAAATATCGGTTAATGAAGTAAACAGAAAAATATACTCACAAAGTTGGGAGGGTATATAAAACGGGACAAACAAAACTGACCCTGTCATTCAACACACTTGGCCTAATCCATCCTTACGTTGCTCATTTTATTTTCCACAGAGGACAGGACAAAATTCCATTTCATGTTGTATTTTGTGAATGAAACACAAAACGAATACTTTAAAAAAGTGCAAAGAAAAAAGAAAGCTGATTTTTCCATGAGGCTGTTTCCCACCCACACAAACTGACTGGAGACTCTCCAGGTAACAGTAACCATTTTATTATCCATTCTGAATGATCCCAAAGACACAGATTTAAACAGAGCAGAGGAAACAAACACTGAAGAGCATATTAAAGTAATGGAAATGCAGCAGGAAGGAGAATTATGATGTTTTTCTGTTCCTATTTAGCTCACTTTGTTGTATTTCGTTAATAGAAGCTTCAGATCAATACAAAAATATTCCGCTTTGTTCCAGTGATTGACTATGAATACATTATGTGCATGCAAAAAATAGTGATAATCTATGTTGATACAATAGTTCATTTTGCATTAGTGTCCTAGATGGAACAATGTTAAGAAGCAATTTAAATGAAATTCATTTAAATGTCAGCTCTCATGCTTGCGATTTTTCTATAATTGGTTATTTAATTAAAATAATTCTCATAGTCATTAATTTAGACTAAAACTTGCTGTGCACTGACATGTTTTAATTACATGGTATTAACAAAATTGATATGCTTTAAAAAAAGCATGGTTAAATTTTAAACAAGAATAAATTAGAAATCTCATAGATCATCCTACTTAGAGTATTTATGAGAGAAAATATCAGTCTTTTAAAGTGTTTATTATAAACAAAGTCACTGTATTATTGCTTATGCTTCATAGTTAGGTCTTGCTTCTTCTTCTTTTTTTAATGTGAGGAGAATTATATTTCCTCCTGGTCCCCCGGTCTCTGATTCCTTTAACCCTCACACTATAAACAAGGTAATGAACTTGAATTAAATATTAACTGGAAAAGCAAACAAACCACAAAGACCACAACAGACGAACACAGAGCCAATGCCAAAGCAATGCTGTAACTTTGATTTCATTAGCACAACAGATATCTAGCTAGCTAGCTATTTTCATCTCTCTATTCATTCAGGAAAGTATATCCTATCTTTTAGGCCAAACCTTCACAAAATGGCTCGCATGAAAATAAACATTCAAACTGCAATCATGGTAGAACAAAAATGCAAGCATTTAACACAGCAGTTTAAAACATATCTCACACTTTCAGGGTACGAATCCTTGTCAGCTGTTCTTCAATAGACACAGAGATGAACTTAAGTCCCTATACTTTAAATTGTAGTTTTCAAAGGAAGTAGTCAAGTTAGTCTCTTGCAGCATAAAAGCAGCAGATTTGGGGGGGGGGGGGGGGGGGGGAAATGTAGCAGCATCTTTAAGACTAACTGGTTTTTATGGTAACATGAACTTCTGTAGTATATGCCAGTATGCCTTATTGTAAGGGATGTCCCTTATTTGTGCACTAGAAATCTTGTCCCTTAAAGGGCTGGCAAGTATGCTTTATTATAAGGGATGTCCCTTCTTTGAGGACTGGCAAGGTTTCTGTAATTTGGAGTATGGGCCCTTCCTAAATATAGAAATGCATGTATAATGTAATCTATGTTACTTTTGTTAACATTTGCAGTGTGGATGTTGTTAATATTGCAGTGTGTTAATTCTGCAGAAACATGCATGGCTAAGTGAACTGAAATCAGTACTTTCATTTGGTATTTAGGTAGAACACAACCTTGTTATTAGCTACTTCTTGATCGTCAACCCTGCTGGTCATTAATTTTGGCTGTCCCTTATTGCTATTTTGAAAACTTGGCAACACTAGTGTGAATTCTTTATGCAGCCAACAGTGCTAGGGTTCTTTTTGTTCACTTAACTTTTGTGACCCAATAAAATGGATTTTATTGGGTCACCAACACAGTGCTGAGCATCTTGTGTACATCAAGTGTGTAACAATGCCAATTAAATCCATTTCAATTCCAGGTTGTAACATAACAAAAGGTAGAGAGGTCAAAAGGGACTGCGTGAATACTACTGCAAGTTTAATCGGATGTTCCAGGATAATGTCCATAGGAATATTTCTGTTCACATAAATAGATGATTACCTTGCATGATCAATTATTTGTGTAAAACAACTGGCCAAATGTTGAACATCAAGCCTACAAAGGACCTCTTACCTGAAAAGGACTATTTACCTTTCCCAAGTCACTCAGAAACCACAAACTTTTTTGAGAATTTAGGCCTTGGGAACAATAATCTGTTAATTAAATCAGTTCTTTAGTGTTTTGACCTTTTCAAAATTCTGCCTTCTCTTTGATAGGTAAGCTTTTCATGCAGGGTGCCCTTTTGATGCAGAAGTGCTATCAAGTGAGCAAGCCACCATGTGATATCTGAAATGCTACTGTGACACCACATAAACATATGAAACGTTCAGAAATATTGCAACATGCTTGTATTTTGTATTTGAGAATCTGTCCAAGTATGTTCTTTGGCTATGCAAAATGATCTTGTATTGTATCTAAATAAACACAATTTAGGTTGCGAAATGTCTTACTGCTGTTCTGAAACTCTTGAGCAAGAGGGAGGTCAAGACTACAGTGTATCAAGACCCATCTTGAGTACGTAGTAGACTTTGGATTTACAGGATCTAATTTTTGTTCTTACCAGAACGTTGTGATCCACCAACCAGTTCACTGCAAAAGATGCATAGCTGGCCCTCTGTATCCATGGATTTTGCAACCATGTATTCAGCCACAGCTTGAAAATATCCTTTTAAAAAATCCAAAAAACAAACCTTGATTTTGTCATTTCATATGAAGGGGACCATTTTCTTACACCATTGTATATAATGGGATGTGAGCATCCATTGATTTTGGTATCCAGGAGGGGGAGGTCCTGGATGGAGAGGCCAGAGCTTTGTTAAGAATATATTAACTGAATAGACCTCACAGTCCTTCCACAAAAGAGTACACTCTTATATAGTCTATGTTCTTCTTCCAGCAGTATTTTGGAAAGTGGTCCTTTTCAGTGCAACCACTTTATTGCTGTTATTCTTGGGAAGGGGGATCCTGGATGTGTTGTATAAATTCACCTTAACACTGGTGTCAGTAGGAAGGAAGGAATGGAAGAAGAAAAATCTTAACTTCAGCTTCCCACCCTGACAGATGCAAATCAGCAGACCTCAGGAGGTAACGGTTCCTTCGCTACAGTGTCTTCTCCCCTTCCCCTAATAAAATTGCCCTCTTTGTTTTTAATGTTATTATTTAGACTTAGGGTGCATTTACACTGTAGAAATAATGCAGTTTGACACCATTCTAGCTGCCATGGCTTCATCCGACAGAATCCTGGGGTTTGTAGTTTTTTGAGGCATCAGCACTTTTTCGCAGAGAAGATGAAAGAAA
>NC_056524.1:128431377-128454510 GCF_019175285.1 Sceloporus undulatus | reverse complement strand
ATGACAAATCCCAGGATTCCGTAGGTTGGAGCTGCAGCACTCGAAGTTGTGTGAAACTGCATTATTTCTACAGTGTAGATGCTCCCTCTATCAGTGCATATTTAACAGCTGAGTTATTTGATACACAAACGCTCTAGCACACTTGTAGAATTTTAGGCACTGACAAATTTAGGGATGTGGTTGAAAATGTAGTGATAAACATAAAGAAGGCAAACTGTAGTACTCTGCCATCACCCACAAGGCTTGCCAAAAAGTATAATGTGTCTTTGTCAGTCTGGCCTCCCCTCACAAGTGGGTACCAATTCCCACAATTTGGCTCACAGACTATAAAAATCTTGGACTGTTGCTGCAGTGATCTCTTGCCACCATCTCAGTGCTGCACTTCATCTCTGCCAACACGGAGGTCTCTAGGTTATGGACATGATGCTCATTCTGGTGCTTTTGGGGAAACATGAAGGCGTTTTAAATAACACACACATAGCTTCTAATTCAGTTCCAATTATCTGACAGGCAGCCAAGAAATCTATTTTTATCTCCTGTGCTGCCTGTTTTTGGTTTCTCTAGAAATTGGTTGCCACATTGCAAAACCTGTTAGAGACCCAGGGGTGAGGCTGCATGAAAGAAATCACAAAGATTTCATCCCTCGCATCATCTACATTTAGCAGTTATTGAAAAAGCTGTGGATTGTCATTAAGTGACAAACCTTCTGCTGCCAAGTTCTTGTAAGAATTGTATTTGTTGTCTCATGCCAAACAGCCTCTTTAAATGCTAATGAACAAAGTATGGCACACATTCTGTTCTTGATGGATTATGCCTATGCCTTCTGTGGTCAACAGAAGGGGAATTCCAGACCCATATGATTTCCATTCTGGCACCCTCAGCTTGTCTCCAGTTACAAGCCAGTAGGTACTCAGAAAAATTAGTCTATCTTATTTTTAAAATGCATTCAGATTTCTCTCACACAAGGAGAAGTGCAGCATTCCATGCCAAACTCCTCAGTTCATGCAGTTGTGTTCCCTCATGCAGTTCCTTGAGAGAATTAAACACATGATCCTAATATCAATAATATTTGCAGTGTATCAATATACAGTACTTTGAAACCCACATCATACATTTTTAATAATAGTTAATTATGCATTTGTCTTTAACTCATCAGAGACAGAAAGTTAGTGGTTTTCATTTTTTAAAAATTTCCTTATAATTATACTTTCCCTCTAGTGAAAAACAACGCTTTTCTCTATTTTCCCTGTCCCCACAAAAGAAGATGGCTTGTTTTGTTTCGCTTTGCATATGTGCTTTCCAGTAGCACATAGTAATCTTTGCTTTCCGATATGTGAAGTCTGCTTAGCCCCGGAGCTATCAAGAGATAAGTCAAGCAGATATGTACTTGTATGTGTGTTTGTGTGTGGGGGGGGTGAGCCTTAAGCCATATGCATGGATAATATATCTCTCAGTAATAGTTGTCCATGATCTTTCTAATTCATCATTGCCTTGCACATATTCTTTAGACTCTGGGGTTTAATTTTCTTGAAAATTCATTCTTTGTATCTGCATGTTTGCTGCTATAAGAGGATACACTTCATGCACAGTGCTAACCCTGCTATTCAGGAGCATATCACAAACTGCTTCAGGTGGTAGATACTGGGTGGAAGAATGACAACCTCTAAGAGTCTTACCATATGAGAAAAGAAAGCCAAAGCAGAGTGGGAGAGTAATGGCTTTCTCCATGCCTCTCCTCAAGCTATCATAGTAATTACATCCTTCTTCGTGAGGGAGACAGTTGTAAAACTGTGCCTTTTGTCCAATGAATTTTTCTAGCATGACAAAAGGCATGCTTTTACAACCATCTCCTTCAGGAAGAGAATGGAAGTGCTTTGATGGCATGTGGGGAGGCATAGGAGTTTATCACACAGGAGGAATTTCTCTTAATTTCGAACGAAAAGAAAGTGGGGCCAGAACACATTCACATGAATTGGCTAGTTCAGCGAAATTACGTGAATTTGAATTGCGATTGAACTGACTTCTCATTGCCCGGAAATAGCTTGCCATTGCCCAAAATTGCATGTGGTAGTCTATCACACAATAACGTGAAACCCCATGATTGCGTTCAGATTGCCATTGGATTATATTTCCAATTTCCCTTGTCTGATAAACTCCATAGAGAAAGCTGCTACTCTCCTCCTCTGTTTTGACTTTCTTTTTTCATGCAATAGGGCTCTATGTTTTTTCTTCTGAACTCTCTGAGCTTCTTCTCCCAATTTTCATTTATTTCTGCCTCCCTCTGTACATTATCCACCCTCGTGTCAATCTCGATCCATGGTGACCCTGTAGATGAGATATCCCCCAAACTCCCTCTGCTCCAATGCTCTGCTCATGTCCTACAAATTCATACCCATGACCCCTTTAATAGAGTCCATCCATCTAGCATTTGGTCTTCCTCTCTTTCTGCTTCCCTTCACTTTTCCTAGCATTACTGTTTTTTCCAGTGAGTTGTGCCGCCTCATGATGTGGCTAAAGTATGACAGCCTCAGACTAGTCATCTTGGCTTCCAGAGAGATTTCTGGTTTGATTTGCTCTAGGACCCTTTTGTCTGACTTCTTGGCTGCCCATGGTAACCTCAGAACTCTTCTTTGGCACCGCATCACAAATGAATAAATTCTCTTCCTATCTGCTTTCTTAACTCTCCAGCTCTCATATCCATACATGGGAATAGGGAATACAATGGCTTGTATGATTCTAACTTTCATGCTCAGTTGTATGTCTTTACATTTTAGGATATTTTCTACTTCTCTCACAGCTGCCCACCCCATTCTTAACCTTCTTATGATTTCTTGACTGCAGTCCCCACTCTGATCAATATTTGATCCCAGGTATGGCAATTCTTTTACTGTTTCTATTTCCTCGTTGTCTAGGTTGAATCTGTGTAAAATTTCTGTGGTCCTCATTTTTGTTTTCTTTATGTTGAACAATAAGCCGGCCTTTGCACTTTCCTCCTTGATCTTCCTTAGTAGTTGTTCCAAGTTGTGGTTTACTATGTGTTGATTCACCATTCAGCAATTGACTCAGTTATACTACATTAGTTAAAGGAAGTAACAAGATTTCAATTTTGGAGTGGGAACTGACCAAATTCATCAGTTGCATCTTGAAATTCTGAATAAGAATTTAGTTCTTTTATCTATAACCTGCCCTTCCTCCAATGACTTCAGGATATAACATGAATCTTCCCCTCGCACAACAATTCTGTGAAGTAGATTAGGCTGGAAGTTGATCATCCCTATTCTCTTAGTAGAAGCTGTCATGTTGCAGGTGGAATTAACTGCAAGTAAACCTGTCTCTGGGAAATTGGTATTTGTGTTTATACTTTATATGTTATCGGGTTTGTTTTAAGCACATACAGTATGCTTATTCCTAGACTATATGTAGTATTCTTTAGTTGTAGTGAATGAAGAAGCATATCTTTGCGTAAGCCTCACATCATCTCTCTCATTTTACCATTTGCTTTCAAAGCAAACATTTGGAAGATTTTTCAAGGATCATGGCTTCTGTATCAATGAGATGGTGAATCTGCTCTGGGTATTAGTCTGAACTTTAAGGGAACTTTCCAAAATGCTGAATTCCATTTCTCAAGTAGTTTCAGCACCTTGGATTGTTCCATTAACATTTGGTCTAATAGATTTTCCATTCACTGATATGGAAGCCACCAGCCACCAGTGCAGTAGACTCTGTGTGATATAGGATAACCCTCTGCTAACATTGCACCTTGAATTGTTATTATGGGAACTGTTATTATGGGACAGAGCTCTTAACACTATATAGATGGTCTGGAGATCCAGTTCCAGTAGAGCTCTAGCTTATGATATGGTCAAAGTTTATGTGCAGTATCTGGATAATGTGTGTTTTAAAAAATAGGCATCAACCTTCCCAAATTAAAAAAAAAATCAATATAGCTGCCTAAATAATATTAGGCAGACATGCTTTTATTCTCTGTAAATTGAAATTCTTCCAGAGGAATTAAAACCAATCAGAGTTTTAAAAGATTCTCTCTCCACTCTCTTCCTAGCTAGAACCTATAACGGGTTAGAACAGTAAAAACCATACTGAAAGAACCTGAATCCCTTGTCACCTCCCCTGAATTCAATAATATATAATGAAATCACACTAGGAATGTTTATGAATATTAGCCTTGTTTGAACTGAATTGGGCATTTACACTCCTCTGTGCTAAATTTGGCCTGGATTTTGTTTTAGTTCCCATTTGAAATACATTAAAAATGTTGCTGCTATTTATGGTAAGACCTTTAAAGGTCTGGACTAATTAATAAATGAGATCAATTTCAGGATTTTTAAAAAATTACCAGGGGCCACTTAAGTATTCCATTTGGGGAACCTGCTAAAGGCCATGTCTAAAAGAGATTTGTACCCATCTCCCTGATGTGAATTTTTCATTCATTGTGGTGTGCCAAACTGCTCTGTACAATAACCTTTTCTCTGTTTTGAACAGGGATTAGAATAATATATTTGACCCTTTACAGTTGCCAGAGAGAGATGCGGGTCCCCATGTTCAATAAAGTGAAATATGCCACTAGCGTCCTAGGGTTAAGGCCACTGTGCTAAAACTATTTAACACCAAGTACCCTGCTGATTTGGCTTGTTCAATCTGTGCAGAAGGTTCGCTTTTATAATTCAACTGAATTATATAAATTTAATCATAAGAGTTTCTCATCCACAATACAATTAAGAGGAATATTTAGCTTTGCAAACAAAGCAAGTTAACCTGGTCACATTGTGCATTATAGGAAAATTTATTATTGCATAAAGAGCAGTGTAAACCTACAGAAGGACTGGTAATTATAGTACCATTGATGGTCTTTGTTGCTTTAATTCCGAGGCAGCCAGAATGATTAAAGTGAATCTTAATCGACTTCTCCATTAAAAATGCTGGCAGAGGAGCTCCTTTAACCTTTCCCATTGATTGAACACAACAATCACCATTCAATTATAATGCAAAAGGACATTTGTTATATTGTACAAAAGATGCATAAGCCATTTCCTTTTCCTCAAGACAATCAATGAGATGACTTCTACCTCAGAGAAAAGTCAGCTCACCATACCTGCAGAGCAATATTATGCAGCTAGAGCTGACCATACAAATGACATATCTGGGTTGTTCTTGCCCACCCCCAGCAAGAGTTCCTGGAATGTTACTGACCAAAGAAATAATAAATAAATAAATAAATAAATAAATAAAATCCCAAACTTTTCTTACTCCAAAAGGAAAACTGCCACACTGCAGTCTGATCCTAGGCATTCTTACTCAGGTTGTACCCCATGGCCTTTACATGTATACCTAAGTAACTGTATGTAGGTTTGTAGCCTTAACAAGAATAAGGAGTGCAATCTGGTGTGTGTTTATCTGGAAGTAAGCTGCCCGGTGTTCAGTGGGATGTATGTCCTGGTAAATATGGCTAGGTCTTGAGTCAAAGACACAAATTAAAGATTTAAATTTTTAATGCAGGTTTTTCAATATTCCAGAACAACCAATGAAATTATTTGCTTTTCATCAGACATAAATGAAGCGTGTATTTCTAATATGGTACAAAGGATGCATGAGCTTTTCTCAGAGCATGTGACTTGCCCAAGGTCACCCAGTGGGTTCCATGGCCAAGCTGGGAATTGAACCTTGGTCTCCAGAGTTGTAGTCCTACACTCAAACCATTACGTTACTCTGCCTCTCTATTTTGGGGGAATTCCTAGCTCAAAAGGAAGCCTGTGAGAATTGAGTAAGTTAAGGGGATCTTACCTCCTACATTTACCAGTAAACAATACAGCCAAAGACAATGACCCTGATTTCAATGCATAAGAAAGTTTTATTTAGAAATGTGCACACAAACACACAAACCAATGAACCATACAACCTTAAGAACTATACAAGGCTAACAGGAAAAAAAAAACAGTGTGAAAAGTTGGATAACAAGAAATTGGGATTGTCTGTGTGTGTGATAATTATCAGTCCTAAGGCAAGGGTTACACAGAAGATGGAGAGTGGCTCAGACATGGGAGATTGTCATACACAGATGGGATAGGGACAGGATTGCTCCTCCATCCTTATCCTGCCCATAACAATGATCATGCAAAAGCCTTTCATAACGTAGTGCTGATTCTGTCGTTATCCTGTCATTGAAAGGCATTGCAGTAACATGAATTCCCATTTATGCAAAAGTCTTGATGGTTTTCCCATGCCATTGACAGTAGGATTCCAGAATGACTGATGGCTTTAATTTTGGATTAGCAAAACATTGATAAGGTCTGTGACTATCCCTGAATTGTTGGATAGGAAAGGTGACTAGAGACACAGCCTGGGGCAAAGTACAAGTATGATGTTTAAATGTGATTAGAGTGGACTTGTGTCAGTTCTTCTTCCTATGGAGGTTTGCTTTGAACTACTTGCATGCACACACACACACTGCTTGCAAAGCAAGCAGAGAGGGGAAAAGGTGGCAAACCAATTACAGAGGCATGGTGCCTTCCCCCCTCCCAGCTCTTTGCAAACAGAGCATATGAACACATGTGAGCAATCCAAAGCAAGCCTCCATAGCAGTTCAGAACAAGTGCAGTTTGGCATCTTCTCCCCCTCTGCATTCATTCTGTGGTGCTTCTGCATTCACTGTATTGTGCTTCTGACATGGTAGGCAGTGCTCCCAGGGTCTGTGTTCACTTCTTCATGGTGCCTCTGAGAATGTGGGCAGTGCATCTCTGACCCTATTATGGTACTATATTACAGTGCAGGACATTAAAGGTAAGCATTTATTGATTTTACTTTAGTGTGTGTGTGTAGCGTGTTACAGTATTTAGCCTTTGCACATATTTAAAAGTAATGTTTTGTTGTTGTTGTGAAGTTGAGGATGTGTGATTTGCCCAAGGTCACCCAATGGGTTTCCATGGCCAAACAGGGATTTGAAACCTGCTTTCCAGAGTTGTAGTCCAATGCTCAAATCGCTATGCCACGGTGGCTCCTCAAAACTGATATATATTTTGTTATTTCTGATTATCAGTGGCTAAAATTCATTTGCAAGCTAAAAAACCTGGGTTCCACTTTTCAATCAATTCTACTTTTTGAAAGTGCTCTGGTCACTAACCTGCCAGATAAACAGGTGCTTCCTGTAGGATGAACACCCATTTCATCTCTGAATTGATTACACAGAGAAACAGGAAAAAAGAATTTACCCAAGACCTTTTTATAGCTTGGGAAGCTAAAGGGGAAAACACACACACCCTAAGATGATGAACAAGCTCTGGAGTCACAGTGGTTAAATGCCGATCCTGAAGCTGCAAGGTTGTGAGTTCAATCCCAGGGGCTCCAAGGTCCACTTAGCCTCCCAGCCTTTCATAGGTCGGTAAAATGAGTATCCAGCTTGTTGGAAGCAATTAGCTTACAAACCACTTATAAAATGCTAAGTGTGTGGTGTGTGCACTGATAAGCAGTATAGAAATGTACATGCTATTGCTATGCTATGCTATGTTATGCTATGCTATGATGATGGTATCAGCCATTGTCACCATAATCTCTATTTACATACTGCTTGCCCCCAAACTCTAGGTAGTTTACAAATTAATATACAGTAAAAAAAAAAAAAAAACAGCCCATAGAATCCAGATATCTAAGATTATGAAAAATGCTTGGCTGACAAACATCCAGAGTTTGGAAAGTAACTTTCTGTTGCTAGCTGGCAGATTCTGGGAGGTGTAGTCCAAACAATAAATTTTCCACGCTCTGCAAATGGTACAGTGGTACTCAGACTTTTTACCCTTGGGACCCCCCTTTACATCTACATGTGGACTCCCCTCCCCCCACTCAATGTAGGATATTAATAAAAATATGTTGCTTATTTAATGTGCATATTTTCATTCACACATTCATGTATATTCATATTATAACATTTTATATAGAAATAACATTGTTGAAATTAGAACAGTTTCTGAACCATCTAAACAACATCCACCCGAACATCCAATTCACGATGGAAAAAGAAGAGGAAGGGACATTGCCATTCTTGGATATCCTGACCATCCGCAAACTGAACCAACATTTGGGCTACACAAGATACAGAAAACCTACACACATGAATAGATACCTGCACAATAACAATTACCCAGGACAAAAAAAAAAAGCACAATCAAAACATAGGTGCACCTGGCAAAAAGGATCTGTGAACCTCACTACCTGGGAGATGAATTGAAGCACCTAGACTGGGCTCTATAAGCTAATGGTTACCCCAGCCCAGACATCAGAAGGGGTGCCAGGATCCAGAAAAACCCATAGGAATGAAGAAAAACAATCACTCAAAGGGAAGGTATTTTTACCAAAGGAGTCACAGGCAGAATATGGAAACTTGTGAGGAAACAAAACCTTCAAATGGTTTGCAAATCGATCAAGAAAATCCAGCAAATGCTGCACTCAGTGAAGGATAGGAGAGACCCTCTCACAGCCACAGGAGTTTACTGCATACCATGCAGCTGCGGACAAGTCTACATAGGGACCACCAAATGCAGTGTTCAAATACGAATCAAGGAACATCAGAAACACTGCAGACTGGGCAACCAGAAAAATCAGCAGTAGCAGAACACACTATAACCCATCATGGGCATAAAATGCTGTTTGAAAACACTAAAATTCTGGACCATGCCAACAACTATCAGGTCAGAATGCACAGAGAAGCCATTGAAATCCACAAGCACCTGGACAACTTCAACAGGAAAGAAGAAACCATTAAAGTTAGCAAAGTTTAGCTACTAGTCCTGAAAAACACTAAAATCAAGACCCAGCAAATGCACATAAAAACCACCCAGGGTCAGGGGTTTTCCCAGCAAACAATGGATCTCTAATTAAGCAGATACAAATGTTCTTTGCATATTTTCCCACCCTGAGGCCTTGCCATTCAGCAACAGAACAATACACAGATTAACATGAAAATCACTCCTCCCAACCCAGGATCACACAGTATACATATACACCCCACTCACTTCCATGCCAGCATTCTCTGAAGATGCCAGCCACAGATACTGGTGAAACAATCTCTTCTAGAACATGGCCACATAGCCCAAAAAAACCCACAAAAAAACTATAGAACAGTTTTATTTAATTAAATTCAATATGTAATTCAACATATGTGTAGATTTTACACATTTAAAAGTTTGAGAGGAGGAGGAGGAAGGATCAGGGCCTCCAAGTCTCGCACCCCCTTGAGCAACTCTTCTGCCCCCTGGGCATCATGCTCCACTGTTTGAAAACCACTGCCATAAAAGATAAACTGCAGAATCAGACATGCCTGATCTGTGCCAAATTCTAGTTCAGGATTCAGAAAGAGCATCTGTTAGTTTGATCTAACCACTTCTACTTTACTGACAACTTGCATTCATTAATTTTTCAATAGAGTCAGACGTGTCAGACAGCAAACAGAACTTTACACATCAGTGTGGCTGTTTCACAATGAGTAAGGCTCCAAGCCAATACATTTAATCTAAACAAATAAACAAAACTTTAGAATTTCTAAAATTCTACAAAACACACCAGGATTTTTTTGGGACAACCCCCCGCCCAGTGTTTCAGTTTACAGCATAAATCATGAGATGAACTTTAATGAGCTTCTAATGTGAAAGCACATTTTTATCACAGAGCTGGTTCGGTTTCTGTATAGTCAACTGGGCCAGTTCACACATGCACTTTCATAATTTGGCTTTCCATTGGCAGTACTTGGTGAATTGTAGCTGAGTGTGTGAATTGACTCCACTTAAAAATATTTGCTTCTCAGATGATAGAAATGCACTACCTGAGATAATGAACTGATGAAAGCACATTCCAACAGAGAAATCATCATTTGAGGCTACATGGGCTGTTCACAAAGTACTTCTACATCTTTACTAATCACATGAATATGAGTGGAATTGTACTAATCTGTGTATTGACATGATTCCTGGTCCATATGGTTTTGAAATCAATGTGAAGAAGCTGTTTGTTTAAACAGATGCATTGGTTTAGGTGCTCCTCCACATGAGTGGAAACCAAAGATGGAGCTACAGGTGGTGAAAGCTCTTATTTTGCCCTACCCATAAGAATTATGCCCCTCCATGAAATTTTCCTTCAATCTTCAAATTTCTAGCATTGCAGAGAGTGAAATATTAAAAAGCATTCACACTTGGAACTCTGATATTTGCTGTGTTGGCATTTCCTTGGTAACTTTGCCTTCTCTTTTTTCTCTGGATGCCTAAACTGCATTTCTCAATGCTCACCTGATATTTTAAATCACTGCAATGCTATAAATTTGGAGACTGAAGGAAAATTTCAGTGGGGGAGCAGAATTTGTATCTGGGGGCAACACCTGCATTTTGCATCCCTTGTAGTTACACTCCTAATGGTTCCTCTCACTAATCAGAGTTCAAGCTCTGTGGAGGGGCCTCTATGCATGTTCATTTATACACATGCAATAGCCACAATCAAAATCTGTTTATTTGTATATCACATCTGTTGGAATAATCTGTGCTTGCAGTGCTTTACATAAATAAGTAAATAAGATCTCTATAATTACAATTTGTCACCAGGTTAGGTGTTATAAAAGATTAGGTGATGGGGGGGGGGGAACAATCCAAGATTTAGACCCATTCTTTTTGTTATTAATCTGAAGTTGCACCTAGTCTCAGGATGGAGATCAAATCAGTCTCTGGTGAGTAAAGGTGATGTGCTCCTTTGTATGCTAGAATGGAGAAAAGTGGTTGCTTTCTATTTATTAAGACAACAAAAAATTAATTTAAATAAAAACATATCAAGGATTTCTTTATGTTGACTATGGCCTGGTACATACCGCCAATAAGTGGCATACCAGGGCCAATATTAGGGTTAGGGACCACGCGGCAACTGCACGGTCCCTAACCCTAGTACTTACTGATGCTGTTACAATGGCGGCATCCCGTGTACATGGGCGCCGCCATTGTGACGTAAGCGCCACATGGCATCCACATGGCATCCGTATGGCGTCGTGCACTGCTTATGTCGTGAGTGCACCAATGGGGCACTGGTGATGTCATTGCGACACTGCAGCAAGAACCTGGAAATACTGGGTTCCTTTTGCTCTGCACTGACAGTACGCCGTTTGTGGGTTGTGCCATACCTGTGGATCAAAAATGGGTTCTGGCAGGCTGCTGTTTCTTGGCGGTCTGTCCTGGGCCATAGTATGACAATGAATGCAGAGCTACCTTCTCTGTTCAAGCAATGACAGCTGAGGGCCATCACTGAGTCCTTTAATAGCAATCACACCATGTGTGTTGTGCTGTACAGTTTGATGGATCATTCCACAATTTCAAAGCTCTTAAGGCTGCCCAAACAATTGTGATTGGCTAAGCTCATTGGCTAAATACACTGAAAGGCAGGAGCAAGTTCATTTCTTGCAAAACAATTGAGCAGAATAGTGACTATATGTTTTGCCTCCTATCTTTACATCTAAAAAGCTACAGATTAAAAATATGAATAATCAAAGTGGAATTCAAGGCTAGCTAATGAATAAATAGGTAGTGGGTGACATGCCTTACATTCGAATAAAACTCAGCCATCTAGATAATATAACAATTGTACTTTCTCTCTCCTCTTTTCTCTCTCCATCTTATACCCAAGCTCATTCAAGGGTTCCATTTCCTCACATTTTTTGCTCACATATCAGAGCAATAGGCATCCAAAATTATCATTCTGTCTATCACTAGAAACACAGATACACACTAAATGTATATTTTTGAGGTCAGGATTCAGGTTCACCAGCCAATTGGCTTATAAGGATGTGGGACCTGTGTTGTTCCAGCAATGAGAAAGTTAAAAAAATGAAAGTTTAAGCAGATGGTCTTCTAGAACATGATTCCAAACCAGCTGCAAGCATCTGGACTAAACATAAAGACTTCTGTTCTCAAAGAGACCCTTGCTCTTGAGAGATCATGGTACTTCTGAAGAACTTTCTCCCTTCTGAGGACCATGGTATTTGCCATTGAATGAGTTAGTGTGGCTAAAGACAAATTTTATTAATTAAAATGAATTAATCAGTTTTTGAAAAAAATAATCCCAAGGGGCAAACTTTCAAGGTCCTTTTAGTATCTTTGCCAAGTTCTGTGTGTCTAGCTTTAATGGTCTTGGACCTATGATGGCAGCAGATATATCATCATCATCATAATTTATTATTAACCTAATAAAATCCTTTCAGAGGGTACATCTATGCTGTAAAAACAATGCAGTTTGACTTATTATAACTGCCATGGCTGCATCTTATAGAATCCTGGGATTTGTAGTTTTGGGAGGATTTGTAGTTTTGTGAGGCCCCAGCACACTTTGACAGAGAAGACTAAAAACCTTGTAAAACTACAAATCCCAGGATTCCATAGGCTGTGCCTACTGTATTTAAAATGGTGTCAAACTGCATAATTTCTATAGTGTAGATGCATCCTCTGCCTTAGAACAGCAATGGAGAGAGGGTTATCAGTGAGTCACAGACACCCCCAGTGTCTTTTTCAGCCCTCCAAGGGCTCGACGATCCCCCAAATCCTCCAGAAACAAAGTTTGCTACTAAGATCTGGCAGCAAAGTGCTACAGGAGGTAGCTGGGCTCAATTATTTTGAGGTCGAGGGAAGGGGTATTGAAGTGACATAGAAGCGATCACCCATCAAAGAAGTGTCCCCTATCAAAGTACAGTGGGCCCTCAGTGTCTGCTTGAGTTTGGTTCCAGGGCCACCATGGATACTAAAATTCGTGGATACTCAACTTTCATTATATACAATCACATAACAAAATGGTAACCCTTATATAATAACACAGCAAAATCAAGGTTTGCCCTTTGGAGTTCTTTCTTTAAAAAATATTTTCAAGTCATGGATGGTTGAATCTGTGGACACCAAATCTGTGGACACAGAGGCCTGACTGTAGCCTTTTCTCTTGAAACAGCACTGAGAATCATCTTTCTGCTTCAGGAAAAACTGGAGTAGGCTTGACTGCTCTGGTTGCTTGTATTCATCTGCACACAGCTAGATGAGCCCTCTTGAGTTTGAGGATGGAGGCATGGCAGAGGGCTACTGGAGTCTCACAGTTGACCAATACAGCTCCTCCAGCTCCTGCCCATTGTCCATACTTGATTTAGAAGGTGGAATCCTAATTAATTAATCTGGCACTGAATTCACTGAGTCCACTAGGTTTGTTTTCAATAACACTATTTGTGGCACTAATACAATATTATGAACTGTTGTACTCAACAGGTGGAGAGATGTGCAAATAAGCACAGAAACAGGACACAACTAAAGTCTATGTTGATGTTGGGAAACATGTTATGTAGCCCTGCAGTCTGATATATGTTTAAACATCATAGATAAAGTGTAAAAATAAAAAGGGAATTGATTAAAGGGAGATTTAAAAATGAATACATTGAAGAAGTGGTAGGATTTGGAAGGAAAAAGATGGGACAGAGATACTTAGAAAGAAAGCAGATGACGGTTGAAGGAGGATGCTGGTGGGTAGCATTAGTAATTTTGGACCTGAGAGACAAGACAAAATTTGGCAAAAGCTAGTTCAGTAAAGTTTAGCCTTCAAATCACAGTGGAGAATATTGAATTGGTGCCAAACGCAATCTTGCAGCAGTGACCTTCAACTGGTGACCACACGATGCTGGCCATAATTTGCACCAATAAGCCAAAATCAGATGATCTTTTCTGAACATTTCCAGGTGACCTGCTCTTGCTGACTACCAGGTGACTTTTACCTTCAGTGTACAGGAGCTGAACCTGAAAGCAGAAAAGTCAGTCAAGAATGCATTTTGTCAAGAGTACTGCAGTATGACAGGTCAGGAGGACATGATGTGTGTGCACTCTCCCAAAATAGATAGAGAAAACAAGTATTTTAAGAACCGCTTAACAAAGAATTATTTTGGATGCATTTCAACAAATGTTTTATGGATCAATGCTAGGGTTAAAACATGAAGATAAAAGCTAGCTTATCAAATTCACATATGTTTTTATATGCAACCCATGATAGGAAGTACTATTGATTGATATAGATATCCTGAAGATAAATGTACTGAAAATTGCTACATGCATGCCTATACTTATTCAAATGTTTATCTGCAGCAATCACAAGTGTAGCACTTGGTTAAAGGAAGGGGAAGGAGGGGAAATTCTTCTTGCCACTGACATAATGGTGGGATCTTTAAGGCCTTGCTTTCCTTTCCCTGGAGTTTTCCCTTTCTTAACGAGTCAGATGTTTTCATTAACTGCTAATTACTTTTCACAAGCATGAGGTCTGTGTGACACAGATGCTCACATTATGTGGATAAAATGTCTTGCAAATAATAGAAAAATAGAGAGTATGTAACCATTGCATAGGACAGTGTCTAATCTCTTCAGAGGTAAGAAGCAAACTGAAATTCCACTTTTTCAGAGGTCAAGTTTTCAAGAGCAGTTTGAAAAATAGTGTGCTAGTATTATCAGGAAGAAGAATTTAAAAAATAATAATTTGGGGTAACTTTTAAGCTGTTGGTAACAATAGGTTAAATAAGTAAAGGTGGCATGGGACGAAACATTTCTTACAAAAAGACAGAATAAGACCTTAGGAAAAGAGTGCATGTGTTCTAATAAACAGAAGTGATGTTGATTTCTGAAACTCTCTACCTGAGATTTTTTTTCTCCATCAGTCATAAAAAAGTCATATACTGCCATTATGCCTAGTCCCGCATTTGTCATCATTAGAAACAATATCAAAGGTCTCAAATACATGGCCTGGAAGGAGCAGCCTCCGGCCATGATCACACTAAAACTGCAGTAACTGAACAGCCCGTCCCAAAGGGGACTGCTGCTGCTGCCTCAAACCAGCTGCTAGCAGGAGCAAATTATTTTATTATTATTATTAAACTTTATTTCTAAAGCGCTTCTTAAAGGTCCAGTTTTCCCACCCTTAGCGCAGCCTCGGAGTAGCTTCTGGCCACCTTGGGGGCATGTATCATGTATGCCACCACCCCCCACAAAGTGGCTGGAAGCCACCTTATTTGTCCAGTGCATTTTGGACCACAGTGTGATCCAGAACCTTTGGCTCTTCAGATGTTTTGGACTATATTTCCCCAAATCCATCACCATTGGGCTAATCTGATATGAGATGGAGGCCTAAACACATGGAGAACCAAAGGTTCCCCACCTTTTTATTGAGGATGAAGTACTGAGTTTGGGCACAGCCTTCCATCTAAGGATCAAAATAAACAGTGAGATACTAACAATGTTGGAAATGTCATTAATGTCATACTGTGTTCCTCCCCCTCTGTTAACTCTTGTACAACTTATTAATGCCCCGACATCACTACATTCAATCTTTCCTGTACCTCATTGGCCCTCAGGAGCCATCACTGTGGTAGGCAGAACACAAATGTCATGATAGCAAGACAGTGGGGGGAATAAAGTAGGAATCCAAAATGTTTACAGTGTTAAAGTATATTGAAAAACTCCATTTGTACCATCATTACAGTTAATTATATATTTTTACCATAATTACTGTATAGTTAGGTCCATTTTTGCCCTCATGCTGCAGTAGTTATTACCACTGTTAGAACATGTTTAGGCACATGAATCTGTCCAGAGAAAATAACTATCATATATGAACACTGTCAGCTAAGTTACAAACTGGTTGTATATAGAGAGATCTGAATTTTAATCTATACTCAGACTGATTGTGGTTAATTTTCTCTGAACTGAAGCAGAGAATGGAAATATCCTCACCGACTTTAATAAGGATGGGGAAGAGCTTTTATGTATTACATACAAGGACTTTAATTACAATGATGAGGGGAGAAGTTAAATTATTGAGTAATGTACTGGGATAAAGATGAAGACTCTTAGATGCTTATTTTATGCTCTTGCTCTTCAGACCTATTTATATTTTAAGAATTTGTTCCTAAATTGTGAAATATTGGCTTAGTCCAAGCTGCTAGCAAGCATTATGTAAAAACAAATGGAGAACATGGTTAAGCAAGGAGAAAATTTGAATGATACTGTTTTGACAAATAATGCACTAAAAACAAGTTTAGCTAGCTTTTGTTTTTCTAGTCACGATGCTCTTTTAAGTTTTTCATACACTGACCTTTCAAACAATGACATGCAATTTGTACTTTCGAAAGGAAATAACTTGCACTGGAAAAATACAAAATTTAAGCTTATTTATTCAAAGTAGTCATATCCAATCCTTCTCTTTATTATCAAAGTGTTCCAAGCTATTAAAATCATACACATAAAAAAAAACACAATATGATTGAATGAAAGGCCAGAATCAAGGGAGCCACTTCACATTCCTCTTATAAAGAGGATGAAAACCTTGCCTGAGCAAAAGTGTTCTAGTCTGCCTCCTAAAAGCTAGCAAGTCTGAGCAATGGGGAGAAAATTTTCACGATTTTGCACCACCAGTATGAAGGTCTGATTCTCACTGAGAACTGACGTTGAGTGTCTCCTTCCTGTTGCACTCAGAGACAGCAGAATCATTGGGTCTGTTCCATGGAAGCAGTCTATACTCTGGCTCTTCTCTGCACTGGTGCTACAAATGTTTTAGATGCAGCAGGCCTGTTGTGGGATGCTGCAGTATTGGCTCTTCACATGTGGACCAGGGCTTCTCAGGCCAATCCAGGGACAAAAGAAGGACAGTCTTCTAACATGGCATGGAACTGAGGCTGGCACACATCACTGATAAAAAATAAGCTGTGATGGTATAATTAATGAATGCAGTTGGAGTTTCATGCCGGAGAAAAACTGCATGTACTTCAGTCTATGAGGAGCTGGAATCCCCCCATAGCAGGAAGAATTCAGGTCTCCAAGCAGTGGTTTCCATCCAGATAGAAATAGCAGATTCCTTTATATACCACTTCATACTGCCTAAGCAGTCTTTAAGTGGTTTACAACTGTAAGCTGATTGTCTGGGTACTCATTTTAGTGACCTTGGAAGGATGCAGGCCTGAGTCGAGCCTGAGCCCTTAGCTAGTATTGAACTTGCAACCTTATGGCTTGTGAGTGAGTGGCTGCAGTACAAGCATTTAACCACTGCGCCTCCAGATGAAATCTGGCCTGATACGGTTCTCTAGGATGGTGCATATCCCCCCCCCCAAGTGGGGTAAATCATATAATTACAAGTAACGATTTTTATAGTAGCTGTTCAAACAAAGGCTTTTACTCCCCCAAAAAAATATGAGCACAGAAGAAGCAAAGACACCTGATATAAAATTACCCTGATGTAACTTTCCCTAGTTAGGCAAAAAGACTCTCATAAGAAAGCAAATTCATCTTCTTATTTTCTAAATGGCTCTTGCTATCTTTAGCAAGTACAAAACACGCCCTTCCATGCCACTGTACAGCTGTAAAATGGTTGTCTGCGATACTGGCCATGTACTGGCCATGTACTCCAGAAACCATCTGCACCAGTGGCCATACTATGCACACTAAAGCAGTGGTTAAGAGAGGAGATTAGCACCCAAAAGGGGAGTAGGACCCAGCTTTCATCCTTCTTGACAGAATTCAGGGCTCTGAGCATGCAGCCAATGCAGATGTGCAAAGGAGATAAATGCTTTTGAAATGATCTCTCAAGATTTCAGTTATTTACCTGTGTAACAGTCCTTCCATGAGGTTGTTTTATACTTCTTGAAATATTTGTTCAGGTCAGAATCTGAGACTGTAGACTTGAGGCTATTATATTATATTATGGATAGCTTTTTAAAAGAATATAAAGGATATCCATAATATACTACCCACAACTATAAAATGATCACAGTATCATAGAATCATTATCATTGTTATTATAAGGAATAACATTTTGCTGTTGTTGTGGTAGCATGACTCTAGGTGAAGACATAAGGAACCCAATTTGACTCCTGACATTTAGAATATTGTTTTATAGCTCAGTTTGAAACTCCAGAAGGCCTGTTTTGTCTGAGCCTTTATTTATTTATTTATTTATTTATTTATTTATTTATTTATTTTCAAAGACAATGGCAAGAACAGAATGCTATAAACTACTACACTCGGCATCTGACTACAGCCAAGAAACAAAACTGGATCAATAGCTACAGCTTCACATCAATATCTCAATTTCTGTCAAGACATCAGCCACAAGAAGCTTATTGTGCAAGGCACTGAAAATATGCTTTCCAAATGCACTATTGACAAAAATGCAGGGCATAATAAGAAATTAAATGAAGCTGAATAAACACCTGCACAGAATGGCAGATATTAGCTTGAAACAATAACCCAGAAGAAACGAAGACATTTCAGCACAAGACCTTTGCATTTCTGGGATACGCTATTATTTGGGGCAGTTAGTACACTCTGCAGAATGAAAGACTACTACTGCAACTGGTCAAGACTTGGAGAAAGCACCCTTTCAGTACATCAGTAATAGTTCTGCAATAAGACTTCTAAAAACAATGCACTGAGATTAAAAGATTAAGCAAGTGGCTGGAGTTCTGTTGGTTAGTTTCAATTAAAGTAGATCCATTGACTCATTTGTAAAATTGTGCGTCAACATGTTGGTAAATTCAGTGGCTTCAATGGCTAAACTGAGGCTATCATACTTTGGATATCTCGTGAGATGATAATGATGATAATGTTGGGAAAAACTGAAGGTAGTAGGAAAAGAAGAAGACCACTTTATAGATGGGTTGATTCAGTCAAAAAAGCAACAGACCTGAGTTTGCAAGACGTGAGTAGGGCTGTTGATGACCAGGGCTCATGGAGCACTCCCATTCATAGGCTGAAGGTTGTAGATTGTAGGTTGAAGTTGACTCTATGGCAAATAACAACAAAGTCAATAAAAAACAAATCCAGGAAACAAGTACAGTAGTATTTCACCGTTTTCAGTATTGCAATCATCAGTGGCAGAGGAATGCCTCTGGAAAATAAATAAATGTGCCTGATTATGATGTTGATGCTGATGCTGATCATGAATATTTATTCATATGATTTTTAGAGTAGCAGTAGGCATGGTGCTATACAGAGTAGCCACAGTAGCCCTGGCACTCTTAAATTCTATTTATTAACTATTTATTTATTTATTTATTTATTGCATTTATACCCTGCTCTTCAGCCAGAAAGGCTCTCGTGGGAATTTGCCACTGCAGAAACATATCCATCTCCAGGTCATAAAAGCTCTTCATATTGTGACTGAAGATCCCTAAAGCAAATTTTCGCCCGTATCAATAGTTGTACAGTGGGGATATGCATAACCACACAATCCACTTCATGATCAGATGTGCAATGGTGTCATACAGTACTATAATGTACTTATCCTGGCATAAAGGTGTGCTATGCACCTGCTAAATAGGATCTTGAGCAGATGCATAGGCCCATAGATGGGTTACTACTGCACAGAAATCCTTCTGAATATAGCTGGGGGAAATGAACAGGGTATTGTTTGTTTGATAAACATTAACTTTGTGTGCTACCATGGTTGTCTATATTCATGCCTTATCCACTGAATAAAATGGTATGTGATGGCTTAATTTTTAAAATTATGAGAGAATAAATACAAACAATTGTACCTTTTTGTTGACTATCTTCACTGTCCTTGAAATATAAGAGCTGTATAAATCATCATAACTTGACTATAGGCATTTGGGGGGGAAATGCATCTTTGAGTTCACTATCACCATCTGAGAAAATAAGTACACAAACTTTGATCTGGAAGAAAATGGCGATTTTTTACAGTACGTGAACCCAACCATTTGATTTATAGTTCAATCTGTTAATGCACTCTGCTATTAGGCCACCTGGCAGTTTTATGCATTGTGAATTTAAAGAGGAGCTCAATGTAACATAAGCTTTACAAGCTGGGGAAATATTATTGAAATGAAACATGAATGAGGACCATTTAAACAATAAAATAATGTGTGCAGACAATATATTCTTTCATTTTTGTACAAAAATGAGGGGCAAAGTTTTATATGCTTAAAGACGTAAATGAGATTTTTAGAGACTGGAAGATGAAACTTACTTTTTAAAACCCAGTAATCCTGCAGTGGGAAATGGAAACACAAGCACAAATAATGTGTCTGATAGCTAAATGGAAGGCTATCTCTCCCTCTCCTCTACTCTACTTGCTTAATAAATTCTGGCTGACATTCGGTTAGTGGTATATGCACACATAAGTTTCCTTTGCACCTAGGTGTATCTTTCTGGGGGAGAGTGGCAGAGTCTAGTATCCTCTTGGCACTCCTCTGTGCCCAAAGCTCCCTTTGGACTTACTTATCAGCTTCTGAAGTCCCCTGCACAGCCATTCTGTGCTTTATGGGGAATGGGTAGGATTGATGTAGCCTCTGGCTTAGGCTGAATGAATGCAGTTTGACACCACTTAATGTCAGGGCCCATTCAATGGAATCCTGCGATGTGGGTAGTTATGGAATTGGTGTTCTGTGACAGAGAAGGCCAAATATCCACTAAACTACAAATCGCAGAATTCATAGCATGGAGCCATGGCAATTAAAGTGGTGTCAAAAGCATTAATTTTGCAGTGAGAGCATCCCTGAAATAGCCACTTACAAGAAATGTCTCATACTTTCACTGCAGTTTTCTAGCTGCTTGTCCAGGCTTCTTGGCTCTTTACTTTTGACTGGTAGGGGAACCAGAACTTGACAGTAATGGGAATGATGGTAATCTACAATGCTTCAATGACTTTGCCTTGTTGTCCTCTGTACTATTGGTTTAATTTTCTCATTTTAAGTTATTATTTTATTTAGTCTACTTAAATATATACACACATATGCATATGGCCATTTCTAGTTAAAAAAAAACACACCCTTGATAGAAAAGTGTGATATAAATTTAGAACAACAGGAATTAAAACATTAGTAAAGGGAGTAATGGGATTTACTGGCTAAATGTCTCTGAGCTAAATAAGACAGATTTGTATGTGTAAGGAATGGGTGATATCAAGTTCTGCTTTCCTTATAGCATCCTACCTTTGGAATTCCATCTCCAGAGAAGCTGTCAGGTACAATGTTTTTTAACTTTTAGCACCAATGAATCCATATATTTATTTTCAGTATCTGGTTCTAGCTTTGGCTATTTCTTCTGTGGTTTTAACGGCTCGTGGCTTCTTTGTGGATTGTTAATTGTTTTTTCTGTTTTTATCTGCAAAATGGAGGCTAGAAATTCCATCTGAATTAATAGAAATAAATAAATAATACTAGTGCTATGGTATTTCATTTATGATTTGCACAGCTCAAAGTTTTCAGGGCAACACCAGGAGGAAACAGCACAGTAAAACTAGTAATAAGACCAATAAACCATCACTCAAAACACAAATCAAAAGCAACAGTAAAACAACACTTAACAGGGGAGATAAATATGAAAGCTCTGCAGAGAAGGACAATTTGAAAATATAGCTTTATAGAGATATCATGAGGAACAAAACAAACAGCAAGCTAAAAACTATTGTTATTGCTCATATCCAAGCCCTGTGAAAATAAAAATAGCAATCTCTTCTCTGATGTTGTCACGTCAACAAAATTGTCAGTGCTGGTGCCCAGTGGATCTTTCTAGGGCAGAGATGCCCAAGGGACCTCATGCCCAGCTGTTTTTGCAACGCTAGATCCCTTGAACCTCCACCCATCCAGACCCCCTGACTGCCCTATTTCTGCCCCCAAATGGGTAAACGGCTCTCCTGGAATCTTCTGGAAATGGCAATTCATCTTTTAACCTGCAAATTCTCCCACCCCCTGCACTGGTTAACTGTTTTCAAAACTAGACGTAGGCCCACCCTCCATTTTTGGCAACCATTTGTTTTAGTCTTAGCTTATCTCTTTCTCCCTTGATCTCTGTTTGCTTGATATTGACTATCTTGGGGCCGGAACAGACCATCTTAAAATCCAGCTTCCTGGTGGTTTAAGGGCATGGTGTTTAGAGCCACATGCCCCGAAGATGTCTGAAGTTGCCTGGTTGCCCAGATGTGGGTGGCTTCATGATGCTTGGCAATGCGGTGGTTACATGCGGCATGCTGCTGGAGCATCATGAAACCATGATGGGGCATAGCAGGATGGGAAAAGTCAGCTTTTTGCTGGCCAAAACAAGGAGTGGCTCTTTCTGTTCCTTTTACGGCTGGCTTCAAGGTGATTGGGGCTGCATCATCGTTTGCCATGGCCCCAATCTGTCTTGGAAGTCACAGCCTCAAGCCTCCCCGCTCACCCATCTGTTTCACCCCTAGTTAGTTCTAAAAATAAATAATAATAATAATAATAATAATAATAATAATAAATATAAAAATATAGAAGCACACAAGGCAGCATTTCATTTTGGAAAACACTAGTTAATTTAAACTGACCTGGGCAGTGAGAGAGCCAGATAGTGTAGTGGTTTGAATGTCGCACTGCAACTCTGGACACCAGGGTTTGATTCCTCGCTCAGCCACGAAACCCACTGGTGACCTTGGCAAGTCACACTCTCTCAGCCTCAGGGGAAGGCAATGGAAAATATCCTCTGAACAAATCTTGCTAAAAAAACCCCATGATAGGGTTACCATATGTCTCCAATGACTTGAAGGCACACAACAACAACAACAACAATAGGAGTGAGAGTGAGAAGTCCTTGGTACTGAGGGCAAGCGACAAGAAATATAGGCGGGTTATAGACCACCCATTGGGGCGGTCTACACCCGCCCTTTCCCAGTGTATCGGGGCCTCAGCGTGCAGAGCGGCAACCGCTGAGGCCCCGATCCCCGCTTTTCAGGCTGCGGGGAAGCAGCAAAACACCGCTCCCCGCAGCCTGAAAAGGGTGTCCCGGGGCTTCAAGCCCCAAGGACACCCCACGGCGGCGGGGAGAAGGAGAAAGGGGCCGCTGGCCCCTTTCTCTTTTAGTCCGCTGAGCGCAGCTATCTGAAGGCTCACCCAGGACTAAACCAGGAAGGAGCTCCGAAACGGAGCTCCTTCCTGCTCCATGTTCAGGTGCACTAAGCACCCTGGCACGGAGCAAGGAGTCACGTCCGCACCGCCGGCTAGAGGCGGCGCGGCCGTGACGTCGTCACGGCGGCGGCTGTATGGAAGGGCCGCCGCCGTTAGTGCATGCTCGTCACGCACTAAAGTGCGGTCTGTAACCGGCCTCAGGAATA
>NC_056524.1:128428427-128429533 GCF_019175285.1 Sceloporus undulatus | reverse complement strand
TTCCCTTCCACCACCCCAGTTTTGTTGCAAAGCATGATTTGATAATAAGTATATTCTAACCAAGCAAACATTGCGCAGAGCGGCAGCCGCTGAGGCCCCGATCCGCCGCTTTTCAGGCTGCTACATGCTGCATGGCTGGCTGGAGCATCATGAAACATGATGGGCATAGCAGGATGGGAAAAGTCAGCTTTGGCTGGCCAAAACAAGGAGTGGCTCTTTCTGTTCCTTTTACGGCTGGCTTCAAGGTGAATTGGGGCTGCATCATCGTTTGCCATGGCCCCAATCTGTCTTTGGAAGTCACAGCCTCAAGCCTCCCCGCTCCACCCATCTGTTTCACCCTTAGTTGTTTAGTCTAAAATATAAATATAATAATAATAATAATAATAATAAAATAATATAAAAAATTAGAAGCACACAAGGCAGCATTTCATTTTGGAAAACACTAGGTTAATTTAAACGGACCTGGGCAGTGAGAGAGCCAGATAGTGTAGTGGTTTGAATGTCGCACTGCAACTCTGGACACCAGGGTTTGATTCCTCGCTCAGCCACGAAACCACTGGTGACCTTGGGCAAGTCACACCTCTCAGCCTCAGGGGAAGGCAATGGAAAATTCCTCTGAACAAATCTTGCTAAGAAAACCCCATGATAGGGTTACCATATGTCTCCAATGACTTGAAGCACACAACAACAACAACAACAAGAGAGTGAGAGTGAGAATGCCTTGGTACTGAGGGCAGCGACAAGAAATATAGGGCGGTTATAGACCACCCATTTGGGGGCGTTCTACACCCGCCCTTTCCCCAGTGTATCGGGGCCTCAGCGTGCAGACGGCAACCGCTGAGGCCCCGATCCGCCGCTTTTCAGGCTGCGGGGAAGCAGCAAACACCGCTTCCCCCGCAGCCTGAAAAGGGGTTCCCTGGGGCTTCAAGCCCCAAGGACACCCACGGCGGCGGGGAGAAGGAGAAAGGGGCCGCTGGCCCCTCTCTTTTAGTCCGCTGACGCAGCTATCTGAATGCGACCCAGCGGACTAAACCAGGAAGGAGCTCCGAAACGGAGCTCCTTCCTGCTCCATGTTCAGGGTGCACTAAGCACCCTGGCACGGAGCA
>NC_056524.1:128426141-128428402 GCF_019175285.1 Sceloporus undulatus | reverse complement strand
GAGCAAGGACGTCACGTCCGCGCCGCCCCGTCTAGAGGCGGCGCGGCCGTGACGTCCTCACGGCGGCGGCTGTATGGAAGGGCCGCCGCCGTTTAGTGCATGCTCGTCACGCACTAAAGTGCCGGTCTGTAACCGGCCTCAGTAATAAATCATGGGAAACCCATGATCTGCTTTCACACCCCCACATGCTTCTCCCATGAGTGAATCATCACGGAGGTGTCAGCGCTCACTCATCCCATCAGTAAAATGTTCTTGGAGCCACCATTTGGCAATAATGGAAGATCCGTTATTGCCAAATGGTGGCTCCAAGAATGTTTTACTGATGAGATGAGCGAGCGCCGATGCCTCCGTGACAATTCATTTATGAGAGAAGCGTCCAAGGGTCAGAAAAGTGGATCACAGGTTTCCCATGATTTATGACGATTTCCTGACGATATACACACGGTAAGCCTCCCATGTGGTATTCTCCTTAGTGACTAAAACATGTAATGACACTATCCATGTAGGCTGTATCTACATACTGGCTGCTGCTTGCAATTTGGTGCCACTCTGCTGCCATCCTAATTATGTCTCATTACATGGAAACGGTTCAAACACACGTTGGGTTGATTTCTGTAGGTGCAGATGTACCATATGGCACTGCAAGAAGTGAGCTTCAGAGCCTGCGCTCTGTGGAAGTTTTCAAAGAAATTCAAAGAAATTCAAACAGTATAACTACAAAACTCGGGTGTGATAGTTGGGTTATCATATGGTCTTGCTGAAAATATGGAGGAATTTTGTACTCATTTACATTTTACTCAAAGCCTTCTTTTCTGCAGGAGTTTTGGGCTGAATTTAACCAAAGGTATATGTCTACATTTTTATGGAAGTGCTACAATTTAAAACAACAACAACAACTTCTCGCTGATGAGACATTCCAAGTTCTGTGCTAAGAAAATGCAAATTCTATAAGGTGTGCCGAATTGAGTCACCTCATGAAAGGAGGGAAATGCTGCCTATCCATGATAAGCTCAAAGCTGTTGTGAACCGAATTACAGTAGCATACTGTTTCTCTTTAGAGTTCTGCCCACAGATCCCAGTTTGACCTTTTGATTACTTCCTTTTCCAGGCTATGGCCTCCTATCAGCAGAGGCTATTAGTTAGTGATGTGTATGATAATAAATTGCCATGCTCCTGCCTTCAAAAATATTACAATATTATGCTCTGCTTAATGCTAATAATCCTCCTGCTATTCCATGTTTGCTGGCCACTCATCTCAAGCTCTTACAGGTGTGACATTCTGCCAAGATCCTGAATAATCTGTAGCAAATCAACAATTTCCATATCATCGGCAAGGGAGAGCATTTGAGACTTGTTGAACCCTAGTTATTATAGGCTTGAACAACTCCTGATATAGAAGAAAGATATGCATGATTATGCAGGCGAGTGCAAGTGAGGCTGACTCCCGCGTACTGCAAATCTAATTGACAATTTTGTTGCCCTTCTCTGGCTATTTAGGAGAAGTAGGGAGGTCAATGGTAATGACGCATCTCATGGTCAGGGGGAAAAACAGCAAAAGAAGAAAAGCAACTCAACCACTTGGCCTTAAGTTTTTTGAAAGTAAAAGGAGGTAAGAAAAAAATCATTGAATAGTAAAGGGCAAAAACAGTGCTTGTAAAAGAGAGTATTGTGCAGCTGTAAATGGCTGTAGGCAAGAGACAAGGCTCTTGCATTCTGTGGAAGAGCAATGTATGGGAGACTGAATCAGATTGTGCTTGTTTTATGTACTACAACCATTGTTATCAGAATCTGAAAGGGAAAAGCTTGATCTTCTTCCCATTCTTTTCTCTCTTTTTGGCATCTGCTTTGCAAGAATGATACTTTCCTGCCCTGCGCTGTTTCATTTTCAGGCATCGTTAGATCAGATATGAGGTCTTTGGCTCTCCAGATATTTTTAGACCTCTGTTCCTCAGCCAACATGGCTAATGATCAGGGATAGTGGGATTTGTTGCTGAAAACATCTGGAGGGCCAAAGGTTGCTCACCTCATAGCATATAATATGAACTGTAAAGCAATATAACCCTTCCTCTACAAATGTGGTTGATTCAGACTTCTGGGACTGGCACATGACTTCAGTGCCCTGAATTGCCCATTCTTTTTCTTTATGAATAGAAGAACTGAAGTGATTGAAAAGTATGAGAATCATTTTGAAAATCTGATAAAATTCATGGTGGATTTTATTTTCATTACTACCCAGTTAACTCCAAAGCAGGGCTTGCCAA
>NC_056524.1:128413127-128426131 GCF_019175285.1 Sceloporus undulatus | reverse complement strand
ATCATCATCATCATCATCATCATCATCATCATCATCATCATCATCATCATCTCCTGGTGAGGCCCACACACCTCTAGTCCCTGGGGAATGGGTAGATTGGAAATGTTCCCATAGCCAGATGATTCAGACCAGTAACATCATCCATTGGTCATCATCATTCAGAGGACACTGACAGATCTCAGTCGAAAAGAAAAATCAAGAGGGAAGTGTATGTTTCAGAAATTGCTGCTAGAATGTGCTAGCAGAGTTGGGAGAGAGATGTTGGTTTTGTCCTACTTTGACAGTAGGTTGAGTCCAGATGTAGATTCACTGAAATTAATGAGACCTTAGTCTTGACAAAATGAAGTTCTGTTGACTGCAATGGGTTTGCTCAAAACATGACTTGATTTGGATCCAACCCAACAGTACTTTCCCCTCACATTAATGTGGGAAATGGCAGCCCTTTATTTCATTTGGAGAAAGGAAAAGAGCCAATTAAACATTGGGGGGAAATGAGGAATAAAACTCAAAATTTTGAAAAGGTAGAGGTGTTTTCCTCTCTCTTAACTGAAGTCTGACTTTAGCCTTTGACTATTATGCCAGCCAGAATTCACCTGTATTGTCCCAACTCGGGTGCCATTTCTTGGTTACTCTGCAGAATGGCATAGCTTTGTATACAGCACATAATCTCGTCATATGGATCATGTCACTGCTATGTCCTAATTAAACATTTTAGAAGAACAAATGCAAAACATGCAAGGAACTTTGGGTAACAAGTTGCCCTTAATCTGTATGTGAAGCAGACAGTTAAATCTAAGGGGGGAGATATAAATATAGCTGATGACAGATTTCATTTCAGTCTGCTACTGCTTATTAAGATGTCTACAAACAAAAAAGGCATTATCTGAGTACATCTCTTTCAGCAAACAAAGGAAACTTTTAATTGCTTTAATCAGCATTTGCTTTGTCTTTCCAATGACATAGAAAAACAAGTTGGGTCTAATCACCAAATGTCTTCTAGGGGAATGTCTTTTACAAAGACTTTACATGAGAACAATGCTACTTGTGTCACGAAGATGAAATATAAAAATCATACAACTGCTCGGCTCCACAGATGCAAAACTATTCAGAGACTCTATAATTCACAGCTTATAAGGGGAGCAAAATTGTATTGCTTCTTTGTTCTCCACAAATAAGCTGCCCTGCCCACAAAATTGTTAGACAAAAGAGTGAAAGCTGTTTCACACATGTGCACACTGTTGGGATAATGGGGCTCTGGCTCATAGGGCAAGAAGATCAGGACTCTTTGATTAACATGAAAGATAACATTATCTTCCACTTACTTTAGGCTCACCTGTGTCTGCTGAGCATTCCTGCAATCTTCACAATGCTGGAGGCAAAAGGCATGTACCAAGCAACAATATGTAGCTGTGACCTATTCCTGTTATTATGCAAATTATTTTGGAGTAGCCTGGATTTGAAGAGGCAGTGAAGACGTATTAATTTTACAAAAGACCTGTTCCTCTTGGAGATACTAACTAGTAGAAATGAGTTGTTGCTATAGACCAAGGCAGCTGTCTGTATTTTGGGATGCTCCTTGTGGGTTGACTCTGGGAGCTGGAAGGCACATTACAGGTGGATAGACTCAATCAAGGAAGCCACAGCCCCGAATTGTCCCAACTTGGGTGCCATTTCTTGGTTACACTGCAGAATGGCATAGCTTTGTATACAGCACATAATCTCGTCTCCTGTTGGTAACTTGGAGACCTCTCATTCATAGGGTTACCATACTTTGAAGTTAACTTGATGTCAGTAAATAACAAAGTAATCACCAGCATCTGACATGATGTCTTAGAACTAGTCAGAAGCCAGTGTGATGCAAACAATATGTCCCATGAAGTGAATTCTAGCCTGCATTCTGACTGGAGCAGTTTGAACTAGGTGAAGCTTCCAAGCATTTTTAAAAATCAGCTCCATGTTCAATTTGTTGCAATAATGCATGTGTAACTATGACCAGATCTGTTTTCTCCAGAAAAAAGATGGCCACTTTAGCAACCATCTAAAATCAAAGCTACAGTCCAGGAACACCCACAAGTTAGAATCCTTTTGAGGCTCTAAGCTCCCAATGCCAGTGGTTGTATGTTTTATTGACTTGAATAAAGAAATTGCTAGGACTTCCTTTTGCAATGTTGCCCGTGGTGACATCACAATCCATGGTGCTCCCAGAATGAAGTGTAGCACAGCCTTGCCCTCCCTACATGATCCTGGTTGCCTCAGTTCCATTTGTAGTCTTGCCAGAGGAGAGCTGGGCTATGCAGGTTCTTAACAGGGTCTTGGTCCCATAATGTGAAACTGATCCTCCCAGGGAAATATAGCCAGTGATGACTGTTGGTTTCCATGTAAGTGGAAGTGGTGAATCTGCTCTGTGTTTGAGTCTGAAAAAGGTATCCAAAGTGTGGAATTTAATTTGGGAACATGGGTTCAGCATGCTGGATAGCTTTTTCAGATCTTGGACTAAGCTTTAATTCACTGACTCACGGTGAGGAGGCCATTAGACACAAGGCAGTGTATTCACTCAGATTAGGCCATACACCTTAGATTAGTTTCTTTACTGACAAACAGCATTTTGGGATTAACCCATTCTATATGCCCATATCCAATATGTAATGGAAGGCACTGGCTAAAAACATCCCCCTGCTTCCTTGATGTTAGATGATGATAATAATAATAATAATAATAATAATAATAATAATAATAATAGGATTTATTTATATACCGCCCAATCACTGGGAATCCGAGTGGTTTACAACAGAGGGGATAATAGACGGTGAAAAATAGATGAAAAGAAAAGGCAGGGCATATTTATGATACCCATTCTTAGATCACCAGAAACATCCTCAGCAGTTTCATGTGGATGGGACATAGCCTGGAAGATCATATGGAGCCCTTTGGGACCAGTTGGCCAAAGCTACTGCATGTGAGCTCCTTCTTTCCAAAAACTAAAATAGGGCAAATATCAGAGAATAGGGATTGTTCCTGGTAAATGTGGACAGTTAGAGCATATGCTCTATGTCCCTCTCAACATTTGGAAAAGACCATGCCCACAAGACCAGGTTTCACATGGTACTCTACTGCTAGGAGTCACATCATGGTGAAAACAGGAAACATTTGAGTCTCTCTACCCATGGACAGCACGAGGGAGACATTCAAATGAAAAATAAGGTGTTCATTTCAGTGAGCACACATTAATTATTGAAATCAATTAAATTGATAGGACATTTTGTATTCTGTGTGTGTGTGTGCACGCGCGCACGCGCGCATGCACCATAGTCACACTGTTCCTCAAAAGGATATTTTATTGTAAGAACAGATGGCATTGATCAAAGCATCTGACCGCTCCTTGCTTATATTCCATTCAAATGGAGGCATTTTTCTTGGTCTACTAAAATGTCATATTTTGAGCCTATGCATAAGACAGACAAACCAGACCACAATATCCAGAGCTTTGGGGAATATAAAATTATTTTACTTCTCATTCACAAAATAAGCCTTTCGCCTAATGAGTAAGAGATGGACAGATTCATAGAGACAATAACCCTTCAAGGATAAACACTCTTTTAAAAACCTTCTGAAGAACCTGAAGAGCACCTTAATCATAAGCACAGACTGGCAGGTCATTTTCTGACACTCGCGCACAGTGTTTGAAAATCAGCCAGAACTGACAGGTGCGAAGTTTCTGCACTTCTGCCACACACATGATAATTCCAGGCTGAATACATTATGGAGTCTGATTATATTTAGATATATTCTGAGAACGCAACGTAGTAATGGGGAGGGGTGAGAGAGAAAAAGAACGACATTAACATATCTGGTTTTAAGTTAAAAATCATGATTTTTAATTCAAGAGTACATGCACTTGCTATGAAGCAGGGTTGTGTACACTCACAAAATCCACAAGAGGAGCAGGAGATCATTAGTGAAAAGCCTTTGAAAAAGTGTTCCAAGTATGCGGCCCCTCCCCAGATATTTCTTCTTCACCAACAAATGAAGGGGGATATAACTTTAGCAACAGTTTCAGAGCAGGTGGCAGCTTTAGACAGAGCCCTGTCAGTGCTAACTATGACCCCTTGCTCCCCACTATCTGGAAAACACCCAAGCACATGAGGTATTGGGCTGCTGATGAGATTCCTGATTGTTGGAAGCTCTCAAAGAATGATTGATATGGTACCATTGCCATAAGCAATGTTTTGGAGAAGCCAGAGGACTGCTTAGGCCTGTGAAGCCCTACCTCTGGAGTTTGGGGCTTGTAGAACAGGGCTGGAGCAGAATGAAAGGGGGTGGGAAGGGAACAGAATGGGGGAAAGAATGCATAGTACAGCACAGAACACCGCTGATGCTGCAGGAGGTCTCCAATCCATTCCCCATCCGTCCCACAGCAGCCGATTTTCAAGAACTGTTCAGAATCGTTCTTGAAAATCGGCTGCTGTGGGACGAATGGGGAACGGATTGGGGACTCCTGGCGGCATTGGCAGCGTTTTCCCATGTGGTAATATGTGTTCTTCCCCTGTTTGGTTCCCTTCCTGCCCCCTTTTGTTCTGCTCCAGTCCCATTCTACAAGCCCCGTGCGATAAAATCCTCTGTCTCAAGGTTCCCAGGCTGAACATCATGGAACAGATTAGTCTGGAGATGCAGTTTATATTCAGAAGGTCTTAGAAACATGGACTTTAGCGGGGGAGGGGGGTAGGCATAGAGTTTACTTGGCACCCCCCTACACAGGGAATGGAGCAATTGCCTGTTCAATTGTATCCACAGAAAGAAGGCCTCTATATAGCTCTGGCTTGGTCAGCAAATGTCTTTTAACTGCTCTTTAGGAAATAAAAGAATAACATGGGGAAGAAACTCTATAATTAGAAAGGGGAAAACTTAGGAAAGAATGGAAGATAAGATCTGGACTAAAACCTGGCTCTCAGATTTCTTATTTATGCTGGATGGTTAGAGTGCATAGTTGGCATGCCTTATTGCCAAGTTAATACATTGGCATTATTTACAACCTAATATTGACTTCATGGGTACTGTATGGCCGTATATGATGAATCATTTACTATAAGGCTGTAATCAACCTGTCCCTTTGCTGGGATCTGCCACAAGCTCACTTATGCATGCAGATCAGACACATACAAGATGGTGCATCTCACAGCACACATATATTTAATAGACTGGGGTCATATGAATTCCACCATAGTCCTAGCGTTATAGCTGAGGCAAGGGCCAACATGGCAGTTTAGTGTGAATTTCTAATCCATTTTTTTTCAAATATATTTTTATTGGTCTCTAAAAACATTTAAAACAAATATACGTATAAGTCTTCTTTTTCTTAAACATTCACACATTTTCCCCCCAAACAATATTAGACTTAAACAAAATTTATGAAAATGTTAATCATCATATTACTTCCTTAAGTAAACCCTCTGGCTCCTATTTCGTCCTTTTAAATCCAGCTTTGTATAAGTCATAATACATTTTTCTCTTAGTTATCAATCCTTGTACAGCATAACACCTCCTTATAAAACAATTGATATCCTTACAATAATGTGGCCTGACCCTCCTCTCAATCAAAAAGTATCATTGCAAAAGTCCCCTTAATTTTCTTCATATATTCTAGAAAGGTTTCCCAAGTCTTCAAGAAATCTTCAAGTGGTTTCTTACTTATTATAATTGTCAACTTACCTATCTCCATATAATCATATATCTCACCTAGCCATTCATTACATGATAGAATTTCAACATTCTTTCACTTTGAGGCATTTAAGATTCTGGCAGCACAAACCATATTTTTAAAAAATCAGTTTACGATATTGCCTTTCAATTTGTTCATCCTCTAACATATTCAACAAGTAAAGCTTAGGATCTTGGATTAACTTTATTTTTAAAATCTCTGAAATTCTTGAGTGAATTAAAAACCAA
Source organism: Sceloporus undulatus (assembly GCF_019175285.1). Classification (NCBI taxonomy): domain Eukaryota; kingdom Metazoa; phylum Chordata; class Lepidosauria; order Squamata; family Phrynosomatidae; genus Sceloporus; species Sceloporus undulatus. Next base: position 128,420,188 of record NC_056524.1, on the reverse strand, counting down.
AATTCACTAGCTCTCTTACATCTCCACCAACAGTGGAAAAGAGTACCAACCTATGTTTCACATTTCCAACAGATGTTTCTAGTGTTTTTGTTTATTTTTGCTAGTCTATGAAGTGTCAAATGTCAACAATATTGCATTTGTATCATATTTTCTCTTATTCCACTGTTTTTGTATATCTATATCTTTTCTTCCAGTTTGTTTCCCGTTGGTTTAGAGGTATAGTTGCCCCAATATCGACCAATTTATCATACACTTTTTAATCATCTCTTGTTCCATGTCTTCTGTCAATAATAATTTGTAAAATCGAGATATCTCATGATACCCTTCCACATTAATTATCTTTTCGAATTCCATCTCTCCTTTCCCAATCTTTTGTAGCTTTAAATCCTGGTTAAATCTTTCCTTTAGTCATCTATAAAGAAACAATTTCTAATCCATTTTTAATGGAGTGTCATTCTGGAGGGAGGATGTTGGATGTAAAATGAGAGCTTCAAGACATTCACACATCAGTTTACTTTACAGGGGAATGGTGCCAGGGTTTGCTTGTTTATTTTGGTGTTGGGCATGTGAAATAGCTCTTGGAATTTTTCTGAATGTGGTGAGACTTTGGTTGTTGGCTGTGGAATTCATGATTTGTCATGTCATATTGTTGGTTACAGTATGACCCTTGTCAGTGCCATTAATTTGCTCAGTTCTAGATGCTATCATGCCATGTGCCTGGTACAAACCTTCCTGGTTAGACATATCCCACATAATGTTTTGTTCACTGTGACACATACAACTGGGGTAACAATTGTTTTTAATCAGATGGAATAGTTTCATCAGCTTGTTCTGATGGTCCACTAAGTATCAGAGCAAATTTCTGCAAGACTATGGTTGCTTGGTGGAGTGTGGTCATGAGGGCTATTGAGTTGTCTTTGGTACCAAGAACCAGCTATAACAAGGTATGTAGAGTCTTCCCAGTTGAAATAAGGACAAAGAGTCTGCAAGAAAATTTGATTGAGAGTAGCTAACTACTATGGCCTTTTGAACTAAGTTGTAGAGGTATGCTGATTTGGCTAGTGTTTGAGGAAGATGCTAGAGGGCTGGCAAATACAAGCTGTCAAACTCCAGGACACGTGGGAATCTGTTTCAGTTATCATCCTGTGGCCTGCAGGGTACATGATAGATACTTAAAATCACCTCTTTGAACTAGCTAGTTTCTCTTTGAACAAGCTAGTTTCATTGTCTTCTTTGATGCACCCTTTTTAAATGAGTTTATGATGATTTCTTAGATGGACTGGTCAGGTAGGGCTTTAGAGTTATGAGATATGCACCTTATGCATGACAGCATTTCCTTCATAATATGCCTGTCAAAAATGAATCAAAGAGGGCAGGGAGCTGAACTCCAACTTGGCAGTGCATCACTGAAGCTCAGTATCCAGTAAGGCCTTTGAAAGAGTATTTGAAGCTGAAGGGTGAGTGAGAAGGACCCCTATTCTATCATGGTGACCAAACACTCATTTTGGGCAGTGAATAATTAGGCCTGTTTATCTTCATCTTTTACAGCTAAGTTTTGATGAGTGGAAATTGGAATTCATTCCTTTCAGATGGGGCAGATTTACCAGATTCTGCATCAGCTATGGACCGGGAGATTAACAATGGACAGGATGAGATATCCCACTTTTAGATCCAATGTGCAGCCATTTCAAAACAGTGTTGATTATTGAACATTTCTTGTTCATTATAGGCTTAGAGAGAGGAAGAGCCTGGTGTTAATACGTTGCCACAGGATGATCATCTTGGCTGCCAGGGAAATATATACCAGTCACTTTGGATCCCTGCTCAGGATGAGTGAGAAGGCAGTCATTTAAGAAACAGCACTGAAAGTTAATATTTCTTGTTTTTGTTTTCTTACAGGTTCACATGGTCTAAAGGTAAGGAGCCTGTTGTTAATATGTGGACACAGCATGCACAATTGGGCTGTCATGCTAGTATGTTATAATCATGTCAGATCCCAGCTTTGGAATGAGTGAGATGACTTGCATTGAATGGCTTGGAATATGGGGTCGGAAGTAGAATAGCCTTCACCCCTTGTTCTGTGGAAAGAATGATTTGGGTTTGTTTTAGCACAAAGTCCCCATCATTCAAGCTATTGCTTACTGAGGAGCAATTTGGGCAGAATGGCCCAGAGGGCCATTAGTTTGGTCCATTATGTTATCTGGGCATATCTGGAGTGTTCAGGGGGATCTAATGTGCCTTTATAGTGAGATACAGAATTACCTGGGAATGGGCACTTTATTCCTCACTTGAGGATACTGTTTGAAAAACCTCACCTGTATAGGGCTGACAGGGTCCATCTTTCAGATGAAGGGAACAATTTGTTTTGTCTGTTTTGCAGGAAGCAGTGTGGGCCTTGTTGACTAAAAGGCACTAAGGAGCCCTGGTGGCACAATGGTTAATTGCTGGTACTACAGCCAAAATGTTGTGAGTTCGGGGCTCTGGGTTGACTCAGCTTTCCATCCTTTCGTAGCTCTGAAAAATGAGTACCCAGCCTGTTGAGGGCAATTGGCTTGCATATTGTAAATCACTTACAGAGTGATTAGGACTATAAAGCAGAATAGAAATATAAGTGCTATTGCCATTGCTAGTATTATTGGTATTGTGCCTTGTCCATGGCAGGTGGTGGTGGGGAAGTGAGGGGGAAGTGGTGGTTAGCACCATTAGGTGCTGATTTGGTTAAGGGGACCTCTCCAGACTTGCACCTGTCTGATCTTGGGAGCTAAGCTGGGTTAGCTCAGGTTACTACTTGTATGGGAGACCACCAATGAATACCAGGTGATGTATATTATATTTTACAGGAAGGAACTTACAAAACCACCTCTGAATACTCATTGCTTAAGAAAACCCTATGGGGTCCCCATAAATCAACAGGCAACTTGAACACACCAAGGACGTAACCAAGGGGAGGGGGTTCGTGGGCTCTGAACACAATGAATGGTGCACACCACTGCGCCACCACGCCCAGGCCCCATTATAATGTGGCACTTAGTCTGGACACTCACCCCCCCTTCCCAAAATCCTGGTTACATCCCTGAAGGCACACATATACATACATCTTCCTTAGGGAAGGAATTGCACAGACAAGAAGCCACTCATGAAAAGACTGTGTCTCTTGTACTTGCCAGCACTTATGGTTAGTAGCTTCCATGTCAGCAGTGTAATAAATCTGTTCCAGCTTTTAGTTTAAAAAGTTTAGTACTAAAACTCACCCAACCCCATAGAGATTGAACATACCAGCATCTGCTGGTCAATATGTCTTGGTGGGTAGAGCCTCTGGGGACCGTCTAAAGGTCTGTTTATATGGGTTCTGGTGGCCCTTTATATAACCTGGATTCAGAACTATTTAAGACTATAAAGTCCATTTCCAGAACACTGACTATTTCTGTAGTGGAGCAATAATATCCTACCCTATATTATTGTGTATATTTCTTCTGAGACAACATGAATCTCATGTCAGATTGCTTTTATCTTTTCATTGGATCAGAATATTCCAGAAAGTCAAATGCTAGATTTCATTTTGAATTATTTTTGTAGGAAGCAGTGCTACACAGAGGACAAATACTTGTCCTGCTTTCTTATGTCTCCTCTTGATTAAAAGAACACCAATAAACAAAGAGACATCATTGTATGATTATAGACCACAACTAATTGGAAACCATAACAAATAAAATGAGTGGGGAAATAAGCCTTATGTTGCAATCCTTCATCACTGAATAGTTGGGTAGAAAAATTAAGGAACAGTTTAGCTTTAAATAAATTTTAGCACTATTTATTATTCTTGATACATGACAAATGCTAATTTCCTTTTGATTGGACCCAGGAAAATACATTTTAAAGTGTGTGGGGGGAGGGAACCACCCTAAATAGGGCTGTTTAGATTTAGGATGATCATAGAGGCTCACTTAAAGAAAGACAATATGCAGATGGAAAAATCTGCATAAAATTTACATATACCAGTAGGAGTCCACTGGTGACTTGGAGAAAGTCATGCTCTCTCAACCTCAGAGAAATGCAACAGCAAATGCCCTCTGAACAAATCTTGCCCTATTATAGGTTCAGAAATGACTTGAAGGCACAGCAGCACCACTGCATATAGATTTAGTTCAGTTTGTATCCCATCATTCTTCCAGTGAGCTCAAGAAAATGCACATGGCTTTCCTCCATCCCACTTTATCCTTACAACAACCCTGTGAAGTAGGTCAGGCTGGGAAAATAAGATTAGTCCACATCTTCCAAATACTAAATAAAACTCTAACCACTATGATTTAAGTAGAAACAGAATTATTTAAATAGAAATTCAATACAATTAAGATTATTGGGAAACACTGTGGCTAAATTCCTCTGTACCTGTTCTGCCTCCCTTCTTATGATGCTAGATGTATTATTCAATTTATCTCTCTTTTTCCTGGACAGTATTGCTTGCTCTTTTCATTGTGACCAGCTCAGGCTGCGTAAGGCAATCCACATTCAGCATACCCACTTCAAGGAGAGTGTGTATATAATGTTTTAAATACATAGACTCCACTTCACCTGCATGTTGCCTTTATTAACTGCATTAAAACCTGCAGTGTTATAAAATTTGGTCTTCATCCTAATTACAAAATGCAGTTGTAAATCTAGACAAGTTAATGCAATACTTTTTGAAAAATGAATATGAAGCACAACTCTGCTCCACCGGTGTTAACTCCTCTTTTTTCTTCTTTGACACTGTTCAGAGTGCCAAGGTGCAACAACGACCCACTTCCATTATTCTGCAAACATGAAACACGAGAGAAGCAGGATAGTGAGGATGAACATGGCACAAGTTAGCCTGGACATTTCTGAGAGTTCTTTTGAAAGGAGTTGCCTTCAGCCTGTGAGTTTGAGAAGGAGGTGGGATGCTCCTGCAAGAAGGAGAACCACATAAGGGAAGGCTGTGAAAGTGTAAGCCCTTGTGGCGCAGTGGTTAAATGCCGGTCCTCCAGCCACAACATTGTGAATTCAGTCCCACAGGGCTCCAGGTTGATTCAGTCTTCCATCCTTTTGCAGGTTGGTAAAATGAGTACACAGCTTGTTGGCAGCAATTGGCTTATAGGTTGTAAACCATTTAAAGAGTGCTGAGTTCACTGTTAAGTGTTATAGAAATTTAAATGCTAAATGCTTTGTAAATGCATACAATGTAAAATGTAAAATTGTTAAAGAAAACCCTTAATTTTGTAATAAGGTAAATGTATACATGGACACACAGGGGATGGAACTTGGATGAAGTGGGTGGGTAAATGCTTATCCATACAAAAAGATGAGAAAGAAAGATTGCCAGAGGTTTTCCTTTAGTAGACACCCATCCACAGGAACACTTATCTCAGCCCATTCCTTTCCAGACTAGCAACATGGAGGGCAGATCAAGGGCATGCTTTGAAATGCAGGAGAGTCCTCCTAGATGCTGGACCTCTGGGCACACAGAAGAGAGGAATGGATGTTTGCTCTCATTTGCTTCATATCATATCACCCTGCCCTGTCGCTTCCATCCCTGGGTTTCAAATTCATACATAGCCCCATGTTATTGAAACAATATTGAAAAGAAGCAGATTGGAGTAAAAAATCTCAGCTTAGAAAGGGGTGCTGGTGTCTCACAAAAGCACAAATCCCAGGATAACAAAATCCATGGATTCTCAAGTCCCATGGCACTTTGCTGCCCCAGCAGCTCAAAGTGTGCCTTACTGCTCTTGCCATGGTGAGCGGCAGGGGACTGCATACTCTTCCTCCTTGTCTCCTGTTCGATGCCCTCGGCTCTTGCTGCCTCTTTCCTCCTCCTCCTCCCTCCTCCTCCTCGTTCCTCTTCTTCCTCTTTGTCATGGTGCTTCAGAAGAGAGAATTGTTTTCAGTTCAGTAATTTTATAAAGACTAGCATTCCATTGCTTTCCTCTTCTGATGTGTCAGTTCCTGGGAATTCAATGAAAGTTTGCTAGCCTTACTTCTTCTGTTACTACTTTTCCATTCTAAAGGAAGTTGCTTTCCCCACTCCCTATTATGGTCTGCACATGGCAGAAATCAGTCCAGACTGTCTCTCGTGTCAAGAGGTGTCCTTTGACTTGTCCAGAAGCTTTCATTGTCCAGAAAAAAACTGAGAGAAGCATTTGTGTGTGTGTGTGTTTAAAAGAGTCTTTTAAAAACAACCTTCTGTTCCTTTTTCACCTTTCTGGTCTCCCAAGCACCCTTCTCCTCCCTACCCCAACTGAGGTTGCCTGACTTTTGGGAAGGTGAAGAGGTGGGAAGATAAGGTGCCTCAAGCCTATCTGCTTTCATTAGGCAGATATAGAAAAAGAACAGGATTGATTACTCTGGAGATGGAGACAGCCCAGAGGAACAAATTTGAGTCATTAACAGAATTTGGACAATGAGTGTTAGAAGTCAAAATGGCAAGGGGGTTGTTAGGGTGAGATTTCAAGTGTCTATAATTCTTAAATGGCAAAGCTCTAGTCTGAAAAACATTTCCCACAAGACTGAAAGGTTTGGGCAAAGCTTCATCAGACAGGATGGAAAGTAAAAATAAAAAGAGGGGAAACTGAAATGATGTTGTTGCCTCAAGTTAAGACTCCAGACCTAAATGTTCTCACTCTGTAGTAAGTCCTCTGTAACAAAATGGCACTTAGGTCTGAGTAGATATACATTGAATAGCAAAATGTATGTCGTTGGATGGAATGTATGAGAAATTAAACAGATCAATCTCTATTTGTTGGAAGATAGTGGTAGGGTGCACCAATGACAAGACAGCATATAAGATTGCTGGATAAATTCACTTGACCTTTGAAGGAATTTTGATTTGATTTGGCCTGCTGATCATTTTTATTGTCTGTTTTTTTAAAAAATCATTGCTATGTTGGCAATATTGGAAACTGATATTTTAATCAAGGGTGGGATATTCTACAGTCAGAAGAAGAACACAATACACAGCCAAGATGAAATAAAAAGATGATTCAAGCAATACACAGAAGAACTGTATAGAAGAGATGAAAAAATGAATGACATATGGGAAGAGG
>NC_056524.1:128334195-128413117 GCF_019175285.1 Sceloporus undulatus | reverse complement strand
AATCATACAAAGATGAGCCCCACATTTTGAAAAGGGAAGTGAAAGCTGCACTCAGAGTAATTGGAAAGAATAAATCAACAGGAATAGATGTCATACCAACAGAACTGCTACAATCAGTAGTAGCAGACTCAACTATAATTCTAATGAAAAGCTGCCAAATATATGGAAAACCAAACAATGTCCCACAACAATCAATATACATTCCCATTACAGAAAAGGAAACACAAGAGATTTCAGTAAGTATAGGACAATTGGATTAATTTCACACGCAAGCAAAGTCATGCTCAAAATTCTACTGCATATATGGAATGAGAAATTCCAGAGGTGTAAGCTGGGTTCAGGAAAGACAGAGGCACTAGAGATCACATTGCAAATATATGATGGATAATGGAATGCATTAGGGAATTCTGGAAGAATATCAGCATGTGCTTTATAGATTACAGCATAGATTATAGACTTGGTTTGGTTTGTGGCCAAAAAAGCCCACAACATGGGTCTGATATGTGAATGCCACTTTCACCATTTGAAGCCATGGAGGAGAAGATCTGACTGTTTTTGAACCACCTGGACAACACCCACCCAAACATCCAATTCACAGTGGAAAAAGAAAAGAAAGGAATGTTACCATTGTTGGATGTCCTGGTCATCGGCAAACTGAACCAAAGATTGAGCCACAGAAAATCTACACACAGAGAGAGATACCTACACAAGAACTCCAGCCATCACTCGGGACAAAAAAGGAGCACAATAAAAACACTGGTAAACCATGCAAAATTCCACTTCTTGGAAGATGAATTGAAACACCTAAACTGGGCTCTTTAGGTTAATGGTTACTCCAGCTCAGACATCAGAAGAGCTGCCAGACCAAGAAAAAAACCACAAGTGTGAAGTCTACCACATACTTTGCAGCTGTCAACAAGTCTACATAGGAACCACATGAATCAAGGAACATAAGAGACACTGCAGACTGGGCCAGCTTGGTAACAGATATGAGGACTGCCCCCACGGTCGAACATGACCTGACAGACTTATTAAATGGGAAATAATTACCTTTACCTTTGAGATATGCAGATCACACCTTTTACTAGCAGAAAACAACAAAGTGTTGGAATTATTACAGAAGAAAGTCAACGAGGAAAGTGTTAAGGCAGGCTTAATGTTGAACATTAAGAAAATAAAAATAATGATGATGATGATGATGATGATGATGATGTTTATTTATATACCGCTTTTCCAAATTAGATCAAAGCGGTGTACAACAGGAAGTACAATACAAAGTAAAAAACAAACAAACATAACAGGCCTCTCTCCCCCTCAAGATGGTGGTCGGAAGAGGGCTCTTAGTCTTTCAGGCCAGGCCTCTCTCCCCCTCAAGATGGTGGTCGGAAGGAGGGCTTTTCTTCTTACAGGCAGGAAGTTGGCTCTCTCCCTCCAAGATGGTGGCTGAAGGGAGGGCTTTTCTTCTTACAGGCAGGCAGTTGGAGCTTGCCTGCCTCTCTCCCTCCAAGATGGTGGCTGAAGGGAGGGCTTTTCTTCTTACAGGCAGGAAGTTGGAGCTAGCCTGCCTCTCTCCCTCCAAGATGGTGGCTGAAGGGAGGGCTTTTCTTCTTCCAGGCAGGCAGTTGGAGCTTGCCTGCCTCTCTCTCCCCAAGATGGTGGCTGAAGGGAGGGCTTTTCTTCTTACAGGCTGGCAGTTGGAGCTAGCCTGCCTCTCTCTCCCCAAGATGGTGGCTGAAGGGAGGGCTTTTCTTCTTCCAGGCAGGCAGTTGGAGCTAGCCTGCCTCTCTCCCTCCAAGATGGTGGCTGAAGGGAGGGCTTTTCTTCTTACAGGCAGGCAGTTGGAGCTTGCCTGCCTCTCTCTCCCTAAGATGGTGGTCGGAAGGAGGGCTTTTCTTCTTTTTGACATTGGGAACTCACAGTTCTTGGCAATGTTGATGTCTTCTGTGGTCCTCTTGAATGGTTCTGCAGTATTTAAAAGCAGATCACTTCTGTTTCCCTCAAGAGCAGCCCTTAATCCCTGCTGACAGTCCCAGTTCTGGACCTTTATGTAGGCGGGATACATACCGCCCCTTTGGGGCGGCCTGCAGCCGCCCATTTGCGCAACATATTGGGGCCAGGGCAGCCACAGCGGCAGCCCAAAGGCCCCAATACGGCGCTTTTCAGGACCAGGGAGTGTGATGAACAATGGATGATTTACATAAATTCAAGGTAGATGAGGAAATAAGTATTTCCTATTCAGAATGGAAACTACAATAAAGAAATCAGAAGAAGACTAGGGACTTTATTGCACCCCCTCTGGTGCCTGACTTACCTCTTCCAAATTTGAACCAAATTCAGATGTTACATTGATTTTATTGCACAGACTTTCCCCTCAAAGTGGCTTCCTGTTTACCTCCAGTGTTGAATTCAGGGCCTGTAAGTCACTTCAGCAGCCATTTTTTCCAATTCCGAAGCTTCCGATTTGGAAAAAAATGGCCACTTAAGCGACTTATGGGGCTGAATTTCAGCACTAGTGTCAATGTGAAACCATTTTGAGGAAAAAGTCTGTGCAATAAAATCAGCGTAACTTCCAAATTTGGCTCAAATTCAGAAGAGTAAGTCAGGCACCGGAGGTGGTGCGATAAAGTTGGATTGGGAAAGGTAGCTATGAAAGAACTAGGGAAGATCCTAAAGAATAAAGATATAAAACTGAAAACAAAAGTTAGGATCGTCCAAGATATTGTATTGCCCATAACCACATATGGATGGGAGAGTTGTAGAGTGAAGAAAGCTGATAGCAAGAAAATCAACTTATTTGAGATGTGGTGCTAAAGAAATGTGCTGAGGCTACCATGGGTGTCCAAGAGGACAAACAAATGGGTAAATTCAGACCTGAACTGTCCCTGGAAGCCAAGATTACTAAATGGAAGCTGTCATTCTTCAGATGCATCATAAGAAGGCATGACTGACTAGAAAAGACAATAATACTAGGAAAGATAGAGGGTGGTAGAAGGTGAGGAAAACTGCATACCAGATGGATAGACTCTCAATGAAGGAAGCCACAGCCCCGGGGGCTGTAGGACATGAGCAGAGAGCAGCTGAGGACAGAGGCTCTTGGAGGTGTCTTATTCATGGGGTTACCATGAGTTGAAGTTGATAGTTTTTTGTGGTTTTTTCGGGCTGTGTGACCATGTTCTATAAGAGTTTATCCCTGACGTTTCGCCAGCATCTGTGGCTGGCATTATAAGCTGCTGACGAAACGTCAGGAATACACTCTTATAGATACAGTGGTACCCCGGGATACGAATGCGCCGGGTTACGAATTTTTCGGGATACGAAAAAATCCCATAGGGATTTATTGCTTCGGCTTACGAAGGTTTCTTCGGGTTACGAAAAAACCGCGGCGCTATTTTCCGCCACCGGAGGGCAGCAGAGAGCTATTTTTCCATTAGCGCCTATGGGAATTCGGCTTACGAAGGTATTTCGGGTTACGAAATTAACCGCGGAACGAATTAATTTCGTAACCCGGGGTACCACTGTACATGGCCACATAGCCCGAAAACCCACAAAAAACTATGGATGCTGGCCATGAAAGCCTTTGACTTCACAGTTGAAGTTGATTTGGAGGCGTTTAACAACAACAAATGCATGTATAAGATTGCACTGTTAGACTACAATGTTAAACACACTCATGGGAGAAGCCCCACTGAACACATTTATATCTGCATGTGATTAAATAGACATAGGGTTGCACAGTAAGAATATCACAATTGATTTTATGACTTTAATTACAGTAAGCTGGGAGAAGAATGTGCATGTGAGAGGGAGAGTGTATGTCTGTGTGAAATCAAACTATTTTAAAGAAAAAGTATGAAAATCCTTTCAGTAAAGTTTATGGAGGAGCCTTTAAAAAATGATGTCAAAGGCTTGGCTGTACAGTACAATTTTTTTAGTGATTATATTGATATAGCACCCCCCCCCCCCAAAGAACAGTTGTGTTATAATCACAACAATTTTGTAAAGCAGGTTGGGTTGAGAGAGAATAATTGCTCCCAAATGTGAACAACTGTGACTGCGAAGGGATTTGAACCTCTGCAATTCTTATGCTCTGTCCAATACACCCGACCAGCTATGATGGTCATATTAACCAATTTTGGTTTTGGTTACCTTAATAGATGCAGTTCAGAGTTATTTTCTAGGATGTTCTAGTTAAGTCAAAGACAATGTTGGTTCTAGATTTATGCAAACCAATACTATTTATGAGTGTCCAGATCATTTTTAAAATTAAAAATAGGTTTATTTCTTTTCTTTTCTTTTCTTTTTAAAAACCCTATTGCATACTAAGGAGGCTTTTCTGCCATCATAGATGGCTCATCCCCCACCTTTCTGAAAGTTCTTGGGAAAAAATCAGGGAGACTAAAAAATATTTACAACAAATAATTGTAAAGCTGTTTTTTGCTTTTTGCTTTTTAAAGATTTAAACATTTTAATGTTAAAGGTGGCATCTGAGGAAGTCGGCTCAAGTCTGAGAAAGCTCACGCTACCAATTTCTTTCTTTAAGTTAGTCTCAAAGGTGCTACAAGATCCCTTTGCATAGTGGCTCAGAAATTAGAGTCTTTTTTTTTAAGTGGAAAGATAACTTCAAAAGAAATCCAAAACAATTTGAAAAGATTACTTCCTGTCCCATTCGTAGGGCATAGTGAACAACTGTTCCTGCACAATTAGAATTGTTAATTGATTTGAAAACACAGGGCTTTTGAAGGTGGAAAACTGCTGACATTATTTCAATGGGGAAATGCACTCCTGAGAGTGAACGCTGCAGTCCAATTTCTTCCCTTGTTTTGTTGAATATACATCTATAAAAACACTGTGAATCATGCAGTAAAAGCTGCTGTGCTGATATCATAAATCTCAGATAATAAAAATTTCATTGTTGAAACAATAAAATAGACTTTTATTATAACACAGAGTATCCACCTAAACATTGTCCTTTTAGCTTCTTCGAGTTAAATGTATGCACAGTTTTACAGTCTATAAACAGATCTGGAATAAAAGTTAATAAATGTCAAAATTTGCATTTCAAAAAATTCTTGCTGCATTTTAGGGAAGATCAATCTATGAACCTTTCAACATTATGTCAAATGAAATGCTAATTGTACCTTTAGGAATTTCAGAGACAGTGACAAGAAACTAAATGCTCAGTTCCTTTGCATCAGCAAGTCGGGTATAATTGTATATCTACTCTTGTGAACTTCTAAGGAGGAAAAAGAAAAAAATGTTCTGGAAAAATGATTTTCTATTCTTTAAATCAGGAGGGTAAACTCCTTCAACCACCCTTCATCAATCTACCTTCAAATAAAGTGTGTTAACATGTTGACAATGGACAAATCACACAGAGCTACATTTCTTCATTTTATAATAGGTTTGTCAAATGAACTACATCTAGAGATTTAAGAGTAAAAATGTTTGCAATGGGGACCAACTTATTCTTATCAAATTGCTGGAGTGGCACTGGAAAAGGACTCTTGCCTAGAGCATGTTTACGTGGTCCTGAGATAACAACTCCCAATATATTTTTACTGATCACATGCACACATTCAAAGTTAGCTCAAAGGAGGAAATTTGCCTCTACTTAGTTGGAGGCTTTTCCAACAATTTCCTTGTCACCTTGAGAGCAAATTACTATATCTGAGGACATGCGAAGAGAATGGGTTTCACAGGCAAGCATTGTGCATCTTGCTAAGATTGAGACCCAGGATGAGAACTGAAGAAGAACTGTGCCTAAACTTCCACAGTATTCTTTGCCTTGCCAGCTAAGTATTGCTGAATGAAAACATCTATGAATCAAATGCCTGGAACAGCACTGGATTTCTCTGACTATCCAAAGGCTTCCTGTACAAACCAGGCTATGCCAATGACTTGGGGATCAACACTCTTTGTTTCCATTGTAAACTGAAAGCACAACTAGCACATCTTGGAGGCCCAACTGTTGCTAACACAGCTTCATTTCAGCACCAAGTCAGAACTTGGATCTTGACCCAAGCTTGCAGGGCACAGTGACCATAGCTCAGTTCTGACCTATTGGGCTATGGGTTTCTATACATTGTTCCACCTTGTTAGATCTGCTTTCAATCTATTTTTAAATTGAATTACTACAGGGATGGGGATAATATGGCCTTCCAGATGTTGATGAACTACAAATCTGAGCAATCATAGCTAGCAGAGCCAATTCTGAGTAATGCTGACAGTCTAATAAAATCTGGAGGGCCACATGAGTTCTATCTGCCTTTTATTATCTCTGTCACCATCTAACATCTTTGGATGTAGGATAAGATATAAATAAAATAAAATAAACCCCAAGAGTAAAGAAGAGAGACTATGGCAGAGAGGTTTGAGCATTGGATTACAACTCTGGATACCACGGTTTAATTCCTCACTTGGCCATGAAACCCACTGGGTCATCTTAGGCAAGTCATGTGCTCTCAGCCTCAGGGGAAGACAATAGCAATCCTCCTCTGAACAAATCTTGCCAAAGACAATGTTTCACCTTGTTTGATCTGCTTTAAATATTTTTTATTGCATTACTACAGGGATGGGGATCATATGGCCTTCCAGATGTGGATGAACTACAACTCTGAGCAACCATAGCCAGCACAGCCAATTCTGACTAACACTAAGGTTTGCCTTAGGACCGCCATACATACACACAGAGTAAGAACATAAATATTTACTTATTTCATTCTCACATGTAAGAACAAAATCAAAAACAATAATCAAAAATCAAAAGTTTTCTTCCCATTGAATGAGTTAATGAGAAGTTTCTCACACTTTAAAATGATATACACATTTTGGAACATTTTTGCAACAACAAAAAAAAATCCATGACGGTTATGTTGTGCAAAATCAATTTTTGTGCAAAATCCATCAGAGTTGGAAAGAGAGATGAAAATATCCATCTGATGGGTTGACAATTTTATTGTTGATGTCAAAGTAAACTTTGTTACTGAGAGTGAGGAAATTTGTAAATGAACTTGTGTGTCCAGCTATAGTTAAATGTCATAGAGATGTGTGCCCCCTGGAATTTTCAGTTTAGCAAAGGGTCTTCAGAATTCCCAGCCAGAGAATTTTAATGCCTCATGAAACTACCAATCTCAGTAATTCCATAGCATCTTGCTATGACAATTAAAGTGGAACCATAGTATTATAATTTGTGTTGTAAGAAATGGCCCCAGAGTGCATGCTTTCTGAGTCACTGTCTTGTTTAGTAGGTAAAAACATTGCTAGAGAAATATTCAACCAGGATCACAACATGGAGGGGGGGTACTTTATGACATTTTGAAGCCATCTATTACTATACTGTTCAATTATGGATTGCTTCACTCTTCTTCAAAATAACTTCCCAAGCTCTGATTTAACTATTCCCTCTCACCCACCATACAGTTTTCTTGAGTTAAATCCCCTTTCAGTTGTCATTTTCCTCCATGGAAGAAAACATGTTGGTGGTTACAACTGGTTACTGCCTGTCTATGACAGTTTGATACCTCTCCACACTTCCATGTACAAAACTTGTTTTTAACTACAGTGGTACCCCGGGATACGAATGCGCCGGGTTACGAATTTTTCGGGATACGAAAAAATCCCATAGGGATTTATTGCTTCGGCTTACGAAGGTTTCTTCGGGTTACGAAAAAACCGCGGCGCTATTTTCCGCCACCGGAGGGCAGCAGAGAGCTATTTTTCCATTAGCGCCTATGGGAATTCGGCTTACGAAGGTATTTCGGGTTACGAAATTAACCGCGGAATGAATTAATTTCGTAACCCGGGGTACCACTGTACTTCTGAAAGAGCAACAGACTAGTTTATCAGACTCACATGAATAACACAGCTCTGCTCTGCCAATACTTTACTTCTGCCCCCAGTTTTTGCTGTGTGAGATGACTGGCCCAGCATATGGCAGATAATTACAAGAAAGTAAACAGGAGCAGTAACTTAAATGGATACGTTGAAATGTGAAGAGTTTGTTTCTCTTACGTGGTTAGGAAAAGGAATCAATGGCATGGAGAAACTGGAGGCAGCAGAAGAGAACTGGGAGGAGTGTTACTACTCTTCTCTATAACAGTAATAATTAGCTCATTTGTAGCAGAGACGCTAGTCTCTACTTGCTCATTCTTACTTAATAATGTATCTTTATTTTAGCAAGCCAAACATTCCAGAGTTCTGGTTTCGAGTGAAATTCCCTTACTAGAAATGTGAAGCTGAATCAGCATAAATTTAAACATAAGCAAATTGAGTCACAGATCTTTAAGTATCACTGCAATGGGGCCCCAACTGCACGACAATAGGACACAAATCCAAGAAAGGTAACTGATTTACTATAACAACTCCAATCAACACTAGTGTCCTAGGAATCAAACAAACAGCTTAGATGATTTGCTTTATATTACCATTTGCATACATTTATGCATTTGCATACATAGCTTTAATTATTGCTAACTGCTGTCAATTCAACTTTGATTTATGGAGACCCTATGAATGAAGAGACCACCAAGTCACGCTGTCATCAACAGCCCTGCTCAGGCCTTGCAGACTCAGAGCTGTGGTTTCCTTGACTGAGTTCATCCATCTGGAATGTGGTCTTCCCCTTTTCTTACTGCCTTCTTTTTATCTTTGTGTATTAGACAGGCATGTCACCTCATGATATGGCCAAAGTACAACGGTCTCAGTTTAATCATCTCAGCTTCTAGGATATTCAGGCCCAATTTGCTCTAGGACCCATTTGTTTGTCTTTGTAGATGGATTCAATAATAGTCTATTAAACAACTATTAGTTGAACAATCGAAAGGGTCTAATATTAGTTACTGGGCATAAATTTTAATTTGTAAGGATATCATTTTGGGAAAGATTTTTGTAGGTTGACACCATTTACCATCTGGTGCATCAGTGAAGTACAGAATGGGAAAGAAATATTAAGGAAAGTGTTTCTTTTCTGACAAGACGAAAATCAACTTATTTGAAATGTGGTGCTTGAGGAAAGTTCTACAGGCAATGTAATTTACTATAAAGACAAATAACTGGGTCCTAGGGCAAATCAGGGCTGAACACTCACTAGAAGCCAAGATGACTAAACCGAGACTATTTTACTTTGGATGAGACAATGTGACTCACTGGCAAAGACAATAATGCTTGGTAAAGTGGAAGGCAGTAGGAGAAGAAGAAGACTGCATTACAGATGGATCAAGGAAGCCAAGGACCTGAGTGTGCAGGACCTGAGCAGTGCAGTTGGTTACCAGGGATCATGGGGCTCTCATTCATAGGGGCAAAGTCAATTTGATAGCAAATAGCAACAAAATCTTTGTTCACTGAATGTTAATTTATATAACATTTCTATTCATATTTTACAGCAAAATGTTTATGTTTGGTACTTAAGAAAAATATAATCAGCTATAGAACCAATATTATATCCAGTTACATAACTGTAAGCTACACCACAGTCAGTGGGACTATCTGCAAATAAACATGGTTGTGATTGTATTTGTTGACTTATTGTAAGTCAGATGATTAATCAACAGTGCAACTATTACCTATATGTGACTACTGAAAAGTAAGTCTGAATGTGTTACTGGCCTACCTCTGGGAAAATGAGTATAGGTTTTCAAGTTAAGAATGCATGTTTTCAGGCACATATGGTAAAGATGTGGCTGTTCAGATATTGTTGTTGTTGTTGTTGTTGTGTACCTTCAAGTTATTTCCGGCATGTGGTGACACTAAGGTGAACCTGTCACAGGGTTTTCTTGGTAGAATTTGTTTGGGGGAGGGGGTTGCCCTACCCTTACTCTGAGGTCAAGAAAATGTGGCTTGCTGAAGGTCACCCAATAGATTTCCTTGGCTGAGTGGAGATTTGAACCCTGGTCTTTTAGTATCTTAGTCGAACATTCAAACCACAACATCATGCCGGCTCTTCTTCAGAAGTTGCTGGACTAATTCCCATTATCCTTTATTGTTGACCATACTGTCTGGAGGAGATAAGGGATGGACTCCAGCAACATCTGGAGATGTTTTAAGGCACCTGTCTTGCAGTCTAGGTTGTGAAAAGGGAATGAGAGTGCAGCCCTGGATTTAGAGTTAACTAATTCTTCTTATCTTTTTAACATGCCCAGATTCAAGTTGCTGAACCATTTCTTTGTACATGGACAGAGTGAACCAAGATGGAGGCAAATTTAATCTTTTCATCAACTATCCTTTTTTATAACTTTCTTTGAGATTGCACTATCATTAAATATGAATAAAAAAATTAAACAACAAAAGAAACCAATTAATTAAAAAAATATCCTTTTTATAACTCAACTAGTTATTTCCCCAACATTTTAACAAAAGATTTCAAGAGCAGAGGCCTTTCTCAAACAAATGTATGGGCCTGGGAGTCTATGCTTATATGTATTAGATGCTTATATGTATTAGATCAGCCATAGTAGATTAATTCCAGCTTTCATTTAATTTACATAGGTGTGAAACAGAATGACATAAAAAACAGGCTTCTGGGTGTCTTAGGGATGTGACATTCAGATGGTGCATGCACCTAAAATGCCCGGAAGCCAGCTTCAAACTGTCTGGCTTCCCAGACATGGACCAGCGTCTAAGTGCTCTGGCGGAGCAGCATTTATATGCCACATGCTGCTGGAGCGCCTTAAAGCTGCCATGAGGAGGAAAAGATGGCTTTTTGCTGGTGCAAAAAGGAATGGTTGTTTGTTGCTTCTTTTTCAGCTGGCAAAAAGGTGGATTGGGGCTGTGGCATGCAGTTGCCACAGCCCCAATCCACCTTCAGAAGGGGCAGCCTGTTTCATCTTTTGGTTTGAAAAAGAGAAATGTTTTAAAGCTGAAATTCATATTGGATTTCTGTTTATCATGATAGTCATTCTTATAAGACAGAAGAACCTAGTCACTATTAATTTTCAAATCAGATCTCTGCATTACTATAGGTAGATATTTGGAGCTACTACACCTGCTGTCTTGGAAAAAATGCACTCATTCTCATATGATTTTTTTTACTGCTATTCCTCTTCTAGCTTCTCCAAGTTGAATAGGAACTCTGTCATGACCAGAGTTCAGAAGCGACAGAATCTAGCACTAGAAAAGCTCCTGTTCATCCCAGGGCAGCTGTGGGAGTTGTGATGGTAAAATCAAGAGTTAATTTGGAATCCCTACAGCAACAGATCTACTTTTAACCATTAACCTCTGAGGAAACTGTGTTATATTTCCAAGGACTGTCTCAGGGCTTGATAATCAGTGGTGGTGAGAGCACAAGGTTTGCTGCCTGAGAAGAAGGACAAGATGTCACCCTTCCATTTATGTACAGGAACCAATTGGACAGGACTGGTAGTTGAATCTTACTTCAACACTGGGAATTTGGGCAACATCTTCTTACCACATATAAGAGAAGCAGGATAGCTTAAGTTGTACAGGACAGTCTGAGGCAGGGGTAGGCAACCTGCAGCCCGCGGGCTGGATGCGGCCCGGCAAGGCCTTGGGACCGGCCCCTGCCCGGTCCTGCCGCCGATTGCCGCCGGGGCCTTTGGGGGGCAATTGTCTATAGAAGCCTCAGAAACATGCATTTATATTAACATTTTTTAAAAAATCAGCAAATTTTTTTGCATGTCCTCCATTTTTTTAAAAAAAGTGTCTTCCATTTGAAAATGTTGTCCTACATTTGTCCTGGTTTATTTATATATTTAATTTTTTTAAAAATTATTTAATTATTTATTTTTTTGCTTCGGCCTCCCAGTTGTCTGAGGGACAGCAACCCGGCCCCCGGCTCAAAAAGGTTGCCTACCCCTGGTCTGAGGGGTACACATAGTTCTGTCCTCACTTGATGTACCATAATTCTTCACTCCAGAGCATTTTTCAACTGAAGCAGCTTCTTCATTCAGCCAATGGTAGGTCCAGCACTGACTACTGTACCGAGTCTTATTTAGGACAGTAATTTCTCATTCACAACACAACCCTCAAGGCATCCTATCATTCAAGAGCAGTATATTGAAAGTTCATCTTTCATTGTTTTTGCTCTTCCCTTCACTGAAAGTTGGACTCGAAGAAAAATGAACAGAAGACTTCTAAACAAAATGTCCCTCTTTTCTTTTCTTTTTTTGTTCAGAGGCAAAAAATTGGAAAGCTAATAAAGACCATTTAAAATAAAAGGGACCATTACTCCTCAGTTTTATATGAGCTTACATGCTTTCATTGTGCAAAGTGTGTTATTAATTTAACATGCCAGATTCATAGGTTTCTGCAATATCAGGTTTGATGTATTCATTATCGGCACTCAGTACATTAATTCACGCTGAAGTCCGGTAAATCAAAATTATACCATCTGGCTTCCTGTTCTTAATGATGAATTTGATGTAGGGGTGATTAAGATTGTTAGGCTTTTGAATTTTAATGTAAAAATTAGGGGATTAAAAAGGCATTTAGAAATGACCAATAGTTAGAATAAACTTACTGACAGGATCTAATTTGTGTACTTGCTAGTAAAGCTCCATTTTAATTAGCAGCCAGAGTCTTTCAGCACAGGCTCAAAGAGACAGAAGTTTAGTGATTAAGAAGATGAAGCTGTTAAATTGATAAATTGACCTTGAAATACTTGTAACTGTGGGGGATGGCTTAGTTGCTGTATGGTTGGTGTGTCACAATGAACATGTGGGTAAGGTCAGCACGAGAAGTAACCTCGCTCGAAAGCCACCCCCTGTTTTCCTCTGGCTAAGATGGGCTTCTAAAATCATATAAATGAACGACTTTTCATAGGGAGAAAACAAAGAAAGAAACGCCATTCTGTATAAGATCTCCTGCTATAACTGGATCTAAAGTCTTTCCTAGGATCTATAAACTGACTTACTCCTCTGGGAGAAAAGGGGAAGAACTACTCAATATTGGTCTAGCAGCAGCAAAAGCAATACTACTACTGAGAGATGTTTAGTATCTCCCTAACACTAACCTCACTTAAGTTGGGTCAGATAAGATTTATTGTAGGTCCCCAAAGCTTCTAAACCCAATGATGTCTTAGGCTAATTTAGTTTTTTATATATATACAGGGTGTGTTGGACTTTCCGTGCCTCTTTCTTTAAAAAGTAATTCAAATTGGAAGGTGAGATTCAGATCCCTGAAGTAGGGCTGCGGTGGAAAATCTTTTTGTTGTTGTTGCCTTAGAAAGAGGTATAATCTTTATATTTAGTTCACACCGTGAAGGTAAATATGTGTCTTTTTTGTGTAGAATATGCTTTAAGGCCAAGTGCCAAAGAATACTGATCAGACAGCTAGAAGCTAGATGATCTTCTGTATAGTTTAACCCTGGATGAGGGTCATTATTTGCATGTGTTAGTATTAACCAGTGGATATTTACACAATGTGGAAACATTCTTGGAAATGCCTAATAAACTCTCATTTGGACTAACATGTTGATAGCACATTCTTCTTAATAACACTAAAAAGAGAGAGACATCTTTAAAATAGAAACATTTCCCCTAACATTATCATGAGTGAACATTACTTATTACACCAAAGCCAATAACAAGGATGCTGTTATGCCTTCTTTGCAAAAGAAAAGAAAAGAATGTGTTAAATGCCGTTACATTATTTGCTAAAGAAGTTGATTTAATAACTATTACAACGTATAGGTATGGAAACATATGGTCACAACCCTATATATCATTAGTTTCTGGAAAATATCTTTTGCATACAATCATGCCTCTCAGGACTAGTCTATCTGTAGGTGTAGTATGTGAATTGGTGTGCATTTTTACACATTCACATCAATGTTAACTTGCCTTCACTTTCCTGCAAAATTTTGTATCTATTCACATCTATTCACCCTCCCTCTGAGTCATTAGTTCAATACACAAAGAGAAATGTACACAAATGGTTGGGTCGTAGGAGAAGTACTTTTCAGCAGGAGTGTAGAAAAGTACCAGATTCTAGTTTTGTAAGAATCACATATATTGTCTTAAGAATAAGAACCGTATGAACTGATTAATTAAAATCAATGACTTAAATATATGGTGCTTTTTAAAAAAAAACATAGTAACTCTCTTATGATGGCCTGTTTATTGAAACAGTCACCCATGCTTGCTTCAGTATTTCACATTATAAATGTTGGTGATATCCTTTCATGCATTAAGTAATAAAATCATGATAATGAACTGCCTTTGGTGGCTGGTGGCTACAGAGTTTTGCTATAGTATATTTAAGAATTCAGTTTCCGAGCACAAATTGTATAAGCGGAATTCAGTGTTCAGAATTAAGTGGGCAGGCAAAATAAGTCCTAGAAATATGAGGAATGGCATGAACAAATATTGTTTAAAACAATTCATTCACCATAAGTCTCTTGTTAATTGTGAAAGTCATCTAGGGCTATGTCTAGAGATGCTTTCAGGCCAACGGTTCCTACTAGTGCTACCAATCAAAGCACATTATGCAGTTATTCTCTCTTTCATACCTTACAATAACATGGAGGTCTAGCAAGTAAAAGATGACATCTCAGTATCCTTAATTTCCATGAACCGGGCAGCATGATTACACAACGATAGGCTGCTCTGTTTGTAAGTCTTCTAAAGCTTACAAACTTTACAATAAATTTAATAAATTTACAATAAATGTAGTACAGTAATTGAAGACATTGATGTGAACGTAGGATCTTCACTGTGTCTACCAACATTTAGGCAGAAGCAGTAAGATAAGACTGTCTGGTTTCTAACATAACATTAGAAATTAGAAATGAAAAAAGCATCATTTCTGTGTTTTGGCCAGTCTCCAAACGCTGCCTGTGTGCCAATATGTGAGGTTTTCATGCCTTCTGTGGAATTTTCATAAAGCCACTTAGACAAAGTACATCTCCGAGGGTCTACCTTAATGGCATAAAACAAGAACATTTGTATATATCAATAACATGAAGGATTTTTATTCCTTGGCAAGTCAGGGAATACTTTAAAAACCTTATATTTTAGAGGAAATCGAATCTTGACTAACCTCTGCAATTTATGTCATTTTAAATAAGATATATTTGAATAAGTATATTTTTCATGCCCTAAAAAGACTGATGTCTTCTTTTATAAGCTCATCCTGTGACACACTTGAGTAGGTAGGTATATTGATTTTTTTTTCTTTTTCTGATGGCAATGAAGTGTAAATGGAAAATATCAGACTTGGCAATCACTTAAACCATGTGAAAATTTCAGAGTGAAGGCTATTAGAGTCACTTTGTGATCTCCCTAGATGACCAAGGGGGGAAAACATTTCTACATTTCTTCAGATCCTTTGTGTGACAGCTAAGGAGAATAACATTTTTTCTAATATGCCAGTTTTAGTCTCTAGTTGAGAATAACCTCAGTGCTTTCTTATGTCACTAGCTGAGAGAAGATGAAAGACCCAGCCTTGTGTAAATGGCTTTGTCTAACCATCAGTCTTTAGCTCTGCGTGGCAGCTGTACTATTGACATTAGCTTGTGCACTGGGTGAAATTGAAGTGAGTTAAATGTGACCTTGGCTTAGTTGTTGAAGTAGAAATGAACTCTACTGGGAGCGTAAAAAAAGAGAGAGACAGAGAGAAAGAGAGGCCAGTTTCTCTAACTTCATTTCTTCTTTAATGAGTTTAACAGCACTCTTAGGATTTAAATCTATCTATCTATATATATGTATGTGTGTGAGAGAGATTGAGACGTATCTTTTATTTTTGCTTGCATTATACTTTGACTAATCACTACAGAATGAGGTTATCGTGCTCTTTCAGCTATAAAAATCTTAGTTTAACATGTTTTGGCCCCAGTCGCTCTAAGAAGCAGATGTCTCCTATAGTTTAACAGATATCCAATGTAATATTTTGCTGTCGCCTGTTTGGGCTCTCTATGTATTAACTGCAGCCGAAGCATTACAAATACTGGGAAACAGTCAGCACTTCTAATGACATTGCATTGTCCATTAGATAACATTGAAATTGCACTCAGTTGCCTGCTGGTAATCATATGCCTCTGAAATGCAGTAGATGACATGCATGCAGGTAGTCTGGAAACTTTGGAGCCAAGCCAAGATTTGAATACAATACAAAGAAGCAAGAATTAAATGAATGTGGCATATGTTAGGATAGTCAGAGAGGCCAAAAGGCCCTTCTTTAGCTTCTCTTTTAAATAAAGCCATGTATGTGTAACATTTGTCATCATTCATACAGTGTGTATCTTTTTTGTTGTTATATATAGTCTAGTTTCAGAGATACACAAATGGTAGAAATTCTAGTGGTGCCCCTGTGCTACAGGCTGGTGGAGAAGAGCTATTGGAAGACTTTGGGCCTGTACAGACAGGTCAAAATAAATCTGATTTGGGTCTCTCTGGAGGTATGCTGTTCAAATGATGTATGCATCCCAAGAGGCTGGAAGCAGCACCAAAGTCATGCTCCAGTCCTAATTGGAACACAATTTTGGTGCAGCTTCTTTAAACAGCATACCTCCAAAGAGACCTGAAGCAGCTTTATTTTGGCCTGTCTGTATGGGCCTTACATAAAGCACAAGATTTGAGCTGGCACTTCTCTTGACCCATGATGAGACAATCACATGCAAGAGATGGCAGATGCATTGTGCTACCATGTATTTTAAGATGCTGTCCAAGATCTTCTGTAAAAAATTGTACCACACCAAGTACTAACAGAAGCACTCCGCTACATATCAGTTCTCTTTTCTCATGGAATAATCTTGCTCTCAGTCAGCAAGAACGTTTTCAGTCAAACAAAAAAGGAAGGAAGGAAGGAAGGAAGGAAGGAAGGAAGGAAGGAAAGAAAGAACAGGCTTCTTGCTCGTGAAAAGGTACATCTAATTCCAACAGTCCAATAATGACTGTATAATTATAGTAAATAACTCATGATAATATCTGTAAATGGACTACATTGTTGTTGTTCCTTGCCCTCAAGTCAGCTTTGACAGATGAATGAGAGGCCTCAGTGAGCCCTCGTCATCAACTGCCTTGTTCAGTTCTTCTAATCTCAGTGCTGTGGCTTATTTAGTGTGGTGTAGTGGTTTGAGCATAGAACTCTGACTCTAGAGACCAGTGTCAAAATCCCTGGTGAGCCATGGAAACCTATTGAGTGACCCTGGGCAAGTCACACACTCTCAGTCTCTGAGGAAGAAAAAGGCAACCTCCCTCTGAACAAATCTTACTGAGTTTCCTTGAGACCATGATAGATTTGTCTTTGGATCACAAAAAGTCAGAAATGACTTGAAGGCACACTACATGAAGATTTGTAGTATGGCCTTCCTCTTTTCCTACAGTCTTCTATTTTATAAAGCATGGTCATCTTTTCCAATGAGTCTCATTGTTTCATGATGCATCCACACTATGATTGTCTCAGTTTAGTCATCTTGCCTTCAGGCTTGCTTCCAGACTTGTTTATTTGACTTTATGGTGTTCCATGACATCCATAGAATTCAGAAGCACACTTCAAATGATATGATTCTCTTTTCATCAGCTTTCTTTACTGTCCAGCTTTCATAACTATACATAGAAATTAGAAATACTGTCAAACGAACCATCCTGACTTCAGTATTCAGTGATATATTTTTACTCCTGGCAATCTTATCTAGTTCCTTCATAGCTGCCCTTTCAACTCCTAGCCTTCTGATTTCTTGACTGCCGTCTCTATTCTGATTAATAATTGAACCAAGGTATGGAATATCTTATATGTCTTCTTTAAAGTTACATAAATCATCTGTGGCCATTATTTTTGTTTTCTTAATGTTCTACTGTAAACCTGCCTTTGCATGCTCTTCCTTGACTTTCTTCAGTAATCCTCCCAAGTGTTTGCTACTTTCTGCTAGCAGCATGGTGTCATCTGCATATCTTAAATGCCTGGTGTTTCTCCTTCCAGATTTTCACACCTCCTTCTTCTGAATCTAATTCCACTGTCTGTATGACATGTTCTGCATATAAATATAAATTGAACACATAAGAGCAATAACAAGCACATTTGTCCAGGCCATGTATCAAATGAATAGTATTCTGTTTCTCCACCTTCTGTCCTGTTAGTGGCTTCTTGTTCAGAATATAGGTTGTGCATTAGGACAATAAAATGTTGTGGCTTGCCCATTTCTTTTACAGTAATGCATATTTATAGTGTGACTCTAATGTGACTCATTGAAAAGTTGTTCAAGCTTTACAAAATTCTTTGAGGTTTTTAACTCCAACAAAGGTAAAACTCTTTCATTTGGACCACAGTTGGCAGGTTTTAACCATACAGTACCTAAGGAAGTACACTGAAGACTACAGAAGCTCATGCTACCAGCTTCTTTCTTTCATTTTGTCTCACAGGTGCTACAAGATCTCATTGCAATCTGATTCCCCAGACTAACACAACCAGGTCTTTGAACAGCACCTAAATGGTTTTTTCCCCCAGAAGTAACAGTAAAGGGACCTCTTGAGAAATTAAATGTTCTCTGCATTTGAAAGGGGCAATTAGTTTCTCATAGGACAGGAGCAGTCTGGAACTGAAGGGAAGTTACTTTTCTGTTAGTAATAGACTTTAAATTTCATTACTTGTCTTTTAATGTCCTTTGTCCCTGGTTTCCACATAACCAAGAAGGGGAGTGGCATCTGCCTGCATTGACATCCCACCAGATAATCTTAATTAACAACAGAAATAATATCTGAGACAAAATGTAGGCCTGTGGCTCTGACATGGTCATTTTTCTTGTATGATTTTTAAAACATTTTTGCCTGATGAAGAAGTCAGTGAAGCTTTGAAAGCTGGCATGATTATTTTCTGCATTTTGGTTGACCAATACAGAAGGCTGTTTTAGGATTTTTGATTTTTTAAATAGTGATCCACATGTTTCTGATATCTACTCAGTCCAAGGCTATGCTAGAAAGTACAGGTTGGCTCTCTTCTGGCTGCATACAATATGTGCTTCTCAAATGCCTCTTCCTTTTTTTAATCCAGTTTGGATAGCTGCCATTTCTCATTCCATATACAGTTAGCCCTCCATATCCATGGATTCCTTATCTATGGATTCAACCATCGATGGTTTGAAAATATGTGCATATGCCATTGTATTTAATGGGACTTCAGCATCCACAGATTTTGGTGTTCATGGGGAACACCAAACCCCTGGAACCAAACCCCAGTGAATAGCAAAGGCCCACAGGCATATGATAAAAGTATGTTGTAAAACCTTCAGCATCACTTAAGCCTGCATTGGACATCAATACATCGGAGATCAATACAATCATCCAAACATTACTACAATCCCTAGTGTATTCTTTCTTGGGGATTAGAACATATACTGAGCATTTCCAGTCTGTGGTTCATTATTTTGTTTTGCTTATTTATTCTTGGTAAATTTTTGTTAGACTTTGGATGGGTTTCATCTTTATAATTTAAAACAGTTTTACTGGTTTACCACAATTTCTGGTGAATTTTTTTTTTCAAAGTTCCTTGAGACCAGCTTCCAGTTTACTTTCTAAAACTGTGGTTTCATCATCAAGCTTCTTTTCCTTGAAAGAATTTATCATCCTTTCATCTCTTCTTTCATCTAGTTCTTCAGTTACTAATTCCATTGTCTTTTTATTTTGTCCTTGTCGTATACGGTAATCTATTCCCCTATTCATGTTGCAGATCTACTTTTGGTTTTAATTTCCCTTTGATTTCTCAGTTCTTGTGGAAGAGGTCTCTTGTTCTCCATTTTTTGTTGCCTTTTTCTATTTCTTTTTCTTTGCATGGCTTATTATAATAGTGTTTTGTTTTGTTTTTTGTTCCTGCACCCTTGTTGCTGAACAGTTATATTCAGGATTGTGACCCTATTTGTCACTTTTTACTTTTGCTTTTTGCCTGCCTTCAACCATTTGAAGAGTTTTGTTGATTATCCAATGACGCTTTTCTTTCTTTTTGGTTATAATGTCTTTTTGCATTCTTCCATAAAAATGTCCCCTAATTTGGTTCAGAGTTCCCTTTCAATTAGGCTTAGAAGCACAAACCTGCTCTTTAAATGCTCTTCAAATTCTACAGAGATATTGCTGTAGCTTGTGTTTTGGTTTATAGGTTTGCCACAGTATTTTGGCACTGTGATTGATTTAACATACTTCTAATTTTTGATATTAGTTGTTCATGGTCTGTATCAGTCTGATCCTAATATTGTTTTGCAGGGAGAAAGGAGATTCTCCATCTTCTGCTTCCAGTCATGCACTCTAGTTGAATTTTATAATGGCTATATAGGGATCCCCACACATGAGACCATCTGTTCAGTTATCTGAAAAATATGTTTGCAATGAACAAACTGTTGGCTTCACAAATTTTAGGAGCAAAACAGACTGGCAGCAAGAGCTGGCTTCCTGACAGCATGGGGGCATGGCGTTCAGACAGCGTAACCGCATGTATAGCGGCTTCACAGTGTTTATGCAGTGCAGCTTTTACATGCGCCACATTGCAGAAACACCAAAAAGCCACTGTCAAAGCTGGCTTTTTCCCAGCTCAAAAGGAACAGCTTTCTGCCTCTTCTTTTTGAGTCGGAAAAATGCCAGATTGAGGCCATGGCATGTGGTTGCTTTGACCCCGATCTGGCAATCAAAGGGGCTGCATGACACCACTCCTTTGGGGACATCTGCTTTGCCCCTAAGTCATTCTCCTGCTTCATTTCTTGAACTTAGGCCAAATCTTCTGACAATTTTTGGTTCTGCTCTGTTTCCTAGTTTTGCAACCCAATTGCTTATGATTATCAACATGCCCTGATTGGGTATTTGATCAATTTCCTTCCAGACTCCAGGACAGAATCTTTCAATTGCTTCCATTTCTGCCTTTGTCACTAGCATGGTGTAGTGGTTTGAGTATTGGACTGTGACTCTGGAGACCAGAGTTTGAATCCCACCTCAGCCATATAAACTCATTAGCTGACTTAGGGCAAATCACATTCTCTCAGTTTCAGAGGATCATAAAGGCAAACTCCCTCTCAAGAAGCTTGCCAAGAAAACCCCATGATTTGGTCTTAAAGATAAAAGTAGTCCCTTGACATGGATTTCTAGTCATAACTGACTGTAGGGGGGAGGTGCTCAGCTCTTTTACTAAGCCGAAGAGCCAGTGTTGTCCGAAGACAAGTCTGGTGGTCTTGTTGTTAGTTTTCCACTGAAATTTATCTACTTGCATTTGCATGCTTTTGAACTGCTAGGGTGGCAGAAGCTGGCACTAGTGACTAGTGGCCTTGAACTGCCAACCTTCCGATCTTCCAGTGTCAGACTTGGCATCTTAACCAATCCCTTCATATGACCTTAGGGTCGCCATAAATCGAAATTGGCTTGAAGACATAGAACAACAACAAAGCTACAATATACAATCTGACATATATTTATGGCCTTTCACTGGAATCTTATTGACATGATTCAGACAAACTTTGTATTTTATCCCCTAACATTTTTTGCTATATCTCTCCTCATTCCAATCTTCTTAGATTGTAATTTTCAGAGTAAAATAGTATGCAACTATCTGATTGCTACAATATCTACTTTCTACAGTGTCTACTTGATCCATATTTCTCACATTCCATGATCCTGGGTATATATGGTGAAAAATACTGTAACCTTTATTTAACCCATGTTTTGTAGCCTACCATGAAGGTAATTTTTCTTTTCTTTTCCTTTTTTGTATCCTCAAATAGCCTGTAAAAACTTGAGATTTAAGTATCCTCTGCCATTTATGCCTGCAAGCTTGTGTACGTATTGTTTAGTGTAAGATGAGAAAGAAAGAACCAAAACACATGGTAGAAATAATCCTGTTTGAGACCACTTTAACTGCCCTGTTTCAATGCAAGGGAATTTTGGGAAATGTAGTTTTGTGAGACATAAAACATTCTCTGTCAGAGAGCTCCGGTGCCACAATAAGCTACAGTTCCCAAGATTCCCTACCACTGATCCAGGGCAATGAAATCAGCCTCAAACTGGATTATTTCTGCAAAGTATTTTGGGCCAAAGAAAAATAAACATGTCCCAAACCCAGGGTGCCCACAATCCAAATTTAAACAATTGAGAGTGGGGTGAAGATGACACAAAAGGGGAGTGGGGAGAAAGACCAAGAAAGATGGATAGAGCTAATGCAGTGCTGTGCTTTGTTGTTAACTGCCCTTGAGTCAACTCTGACTCATGGCGACCCTATGGATGAGACACTTCCAAGACCACCTGTCCTCCACTGCTCTGCTTAGATCCTGCAGATTCAAGCCTGTGACTTCACTGATTGAGTCTATGCTCACTGATTGAGTCTTCCTCTCTTTCTACTACCTTCAACCTTTTTTAACATTATTGTCTTTTCTAATGAGTCATTCCGTCTCATGATGTGGCCAAAATACAACAGCCTCAATTTGATCATTTTGGCTTCAGGGAGATTTCAAGGACCCATTTCTTTATCTTTTTGGCTGTCCACAATATCCTCAACATCCTTCTCCAACACCACATCTCAAATGAGTTGATTTTCTTCTTATCTGCTTTTTTCATGAGAATCCATACTTAGTGATGGGAAAATAATGACTTGGACAATTCTAACTTTAATTCTCAGTTGTATATCTTTACATTTTAGAATCTTGTCTAGTTCATTCATAGCAGCCCTTCCCATTCTCAGTATTGCAATTTCTTGGCGGCAGTCTCCATTCTGATCATTGTTTGATCCAAGTTATAGGAAATGTTAACTATTTCAATTTCCTCATTATCTAGGTTGAATTTATGTAGGTCCTCTATTATTGTTCACTTTATTTTCAGCAGTAATCTAGCCTTGGCAACTTCTTCATTGACCTTCTTTATTGATTGTTCCAAGTCTGTGATGCTTTCTGCTAGTAGTATGGTGTCCTCTGAATATCTTAGATTGTTGATGTTCCTTCCTCCTCCTCCTTCTTCTGAGTCTAAACCTGCTCTTTGTATGATATTTTCTGCATACAAGTTGAACAGAGTAATAGAATGTATTCTTGCCTAACCCCTTTGGCAATTGGGAACCAGTCTGTTTCTCCATGTACTGTTCTAACAATAGCCTTTGGTCCTAATTGCAGATTCCTCATCAGGACTATCAAATGTAATGGCACTCCCATGTCTTGTGCATTTGGGAGATATATTTAAGGTTCAGTGAGAAGGTGAAGGATTTAAATCCAAAGGCTTCATTTGGTTTTGAGGTGGAGTAAGAAAGAGAAAAGGAGGAACTGTATGTTTCCGGGCTAGGTGAGGAGAAATCTTGTGCAATTGCTGCTGCTGCTGCTACAACTACTACTACTACACTGCCACCTTTGAGTCTGTGCTCATAATTTTAGGTCATCATCAAAGTCACAGTGAAGCATTCATAAAATCGTGATATGTTGATTATTTCTATGGAAAGATAAAAAGTAAAATACATAGTCAGTGAAATGAAATTGATTGAATTTTCTGCATCCATTACTCAGAGATTCTCAGCTCAATCCAAAACATATTTTATTGGAATTTGGAAACAAACTTAATTGATTTCCATGACCTGGGCAGCTTCACTTTTTCTTTTAATAAGTGGCAGCATATGCATCATCTTTGTGGTCCTGCAATCTCCTTCATGTATTGCTTGAACATTAATCTGGATAGTGCAACTTTTGCCTCACAGCATTGTTCGTGTCCTCTCCCCCTTTTCGCTGTTTTATCCTACCATGAAAATTTAGATTGAAACTTTCTTGGTGAAAACAGAAAACTATCTTTTTTGCTAATGTTTTTCTGTAAAATTGCAATGCACAATAATATGACTATGTAAGTAATAGAATGATCAGGACACTTTAACATACAGGGTTGCAGTGCAGTCGTTGGATTTACTTTGCCACATGTGCTAATCTTGTTATAGTCTTCAATTACAGTGGTTGGACACTTCCAGAAGCCACTTTGGGATGCCCAAAACCCATTGGTAGCTGTGCCAGGGTGGAAATTTCCACTGCATGTGGTACTGAAATCATTGACAACTGCATTGGCTGTCTGTGGTGCATCAAGCTGCTAGAGTGACTTTACCATAGAATGGGAGATATGTAGCCATGTGTCTCATGTTTTCTGGAGACAGATGAAATAGAGACATAGAACAATTTGTTCATGTATCAGTGGTATCTGGTAGCAGAACTCACAGCAGAGACTGTAGAAAAAAGGGAGTGAAATTGCCTCATTTGATCCACAAGTCATGTGTCACCAACCTGTATTTCTGTTTAAACTTTTAAAAAATTCATTTGTTCCCCAGATGCCAGGTGTTTTGACCACTT
This sequence comes from Sceloporus undulatus, assembly GCF_019175285.1. Taxonomy (NCBI): domain Eukaryota; kingdom Metazoa; phylum Chordata; class Lepidosauria; order Squamata; family Phrynosomatidae; genus Sceloporus; species Sceloporus undulatus. The sequence continues at coordinate 128,388,894 of NC_056524.1, read as the reverse complement.
AGGCCCAAAACACACATGCAGAGATGGCAGCTTCCAGTCACTCCGGGGGCATGGTGTTTAGGAAGGTTATCAGAGGCTGCCCCAGGCCACCTAAGTATCCAAAAATTGGCTTTGAAAGGAGCGGAAAATATCCACTCCTTGCCATGGACCATTTTGGGACAGGAGGCAATCTTGGGGCCACAGTGTGTGTTCGCCACGGCTTTGGGGTGATTGGGCCAGGAGCGGCTTCTGGCTGCTCCTGGATGCGCGTCTGGAATAGTCTAGAATAATGGTCTAAATTAGGAGTGGGAAAACTGTGGCCCCACAACATCTGTAAGCTTATAAGCTGTCCATTCATTTTAAAACCACAATACAATGGTATCATGGGGAACATAACCTCCATCATTTCACAGATGACAACTAGGCCACATAGCCAAGCAACAACAGATAGTGGTCAAGATGGTAAATGTTATTACTAAGGAAGAACATATGAGCTAAGAGATACTGTAGCAGTTTGCTTTTGTCTGAGTCCACTGGAAAGGACAAGATTATATCTCTTTCTCTTCTTTCCAACATCCTGAGTTAATTGACTGCAATTCAATACTCTTGAACTTTGAACTCAGTTTGCAGTAACTGAAGTAAACTGATGACAAATGGGGAAAGTGGGAGAAGGTGAGAGAAAGTGGGACATTTTAAAAACAGCTGGAAAAGTGGGGCAACAAAAAATCAATTGGGGCTGTCTCCTTTGGGTATGGAGAATATGAGAGAAGGTGGCCTGGCCTTCTGATACCCACTCCCCATGTTTGTAAGAAAGCCATACCACTTTCTTTATGATATCATTGTTGGGTAGTTTCCCAAATAGCGTACTTTCCCGCCATTCTAGAAACCTGCATTGTCTCTCCTAGGCCATAGCTTTTAGCTATTTGAAGTTTAAAATATAGTGGTATTTTTGGTCCCACTCTTTTGGTTTCTGTTCCTCTGACTTCAGTAATGTAGCTCCAAAGAATTTCTCTGAACTTCATTCTGGCATTCAAGTTGAAAGTGGTTACCTACTTTGTGTCTAAAGTAATCATTATTCCATGACCATGATTATTACAATACTGTTCAGTATTTGGTGTGGTCTTTTTAAAGAAAGCTAGCAAACTAGGATTTGTTTTTAGAGCAGGGGAGCTCCTTTTCTGAATCCCATGTGGGAAGCAAGGTGGGATATAAATCCAGTAAATAAATAAAATAAATAAATAGGTCAAAGAGAATCATGTTAATCTCAACTTCAGTTTCACTATCCAGCATTTTAGATATTATTCTTTATGCTTTAGATCTATCCTTGATCTCAAACTCATTTCTACTTTGCTGACCACCTCTCATGTGCTGACCTACCTGTATTTTCAGAGTTGCAGTATCATCAGCATTTTTGGTGTACATGCTATGTGTGTCATAGATGCAGAAAACCTTTTGACTTTTTTCTCCCCTATTACTTACTCAAAGCAGTGAAATGAGTCTTGCTACTAAATGTTTGTCTTCTCTTTTTCTTGAGTGAGATGTTCAGTCTCTAAAATAGGAGTGGGGAAGACCTGAAATTCTGTTCGAGAAATACCCTGTGCTTAGCAAGAATATAAAAATAACTTTATTAAATTATAAGGCAAACAAGTTAAGCCCAGTCCCAGTTATATATGCAATCATAGTCACAGGGCACTGTGTATAAAATCCCATGTACTGATAACTGAAGAAGCAAAGTTTGCAAATATGAACAGAACAGATTTGATGTAATTTCATATAAACTGTAGCTCTGTTTAATGTGATATTGATGAGTATCCGTTTCAGTGGAACACCTCACTGACATCAAATAGTTGATACCACATGCTTTAATCAGTGGATCTCATAATTAATAATAAATATTTTATTTAGTCTTCCAATATTTACTCTGTGTGCCTCCTTGGTCTAAATTTCCAAAAGTCCCACTAGGTTTAACAGCCTTCATTTACTTTTGAAAATATGCTGATAAAAAAGGCCTGCATATGCAATTCTTGACCATTTCATCTTAACATCTGTGCACATTTTTGTATAAATAATTTATTTCACTGTCTAGCAAAGAACATCCCAGATTAGAAAATCTGTGTAGGGTTTTATAATTTCCCCCAGCTGTGCCATATCAGAGGATTCTTCCACACTAGATCCTTTATTTGTTCAATGTACAGAATATGTCTGTGACGTTGCAAGTGATTCTATTTCAATTAATTATCAATTCAGTATTGTTTCTTTTAACTTGTGTAGCTTCTATTACCACAAAAAGGTTCACACAGCACACTACTAGTAAATAGTTTCTGGGCAGTCCTCTCCCAGCTATCTGTGTAGGACAAGAACTGATAATAGTCCAAACTCCAATGTTTAAAGTGCAACGCAATCACCGGGGTAGTAAGAAGTGGCTGTTTGTACAATATGCATTTCTTCTTCTGAAACCTCATCTTCTGAAAACAAAACTAGATCCTAATGAAATAAATATTGTGGAGCTACAGTTGCCATAGGCACAGCTAGTATGGCGTAGTGGTGTGAGCATTGGACTGAAACTCTGGAGACCTCAAATTCCTGCTTGGCCATGGAAACCTACTGGGTGATTTTGGGCAAATAAATCTCTCTCTCATCACAAAATATGGCAATGGCAACCCCCCTCTGAAGAAACTTGCCAAGAAAACCCTGTGATAGGCTTGCCATGAAGTCGCTCTAAGTTGATAACAAATTGAATGCACACACAATAGCAACGGTTGGAATAATTAGCCATCAAGTTTCCTTTTTCCAAACTCTCAGTGTGGCATCTGGTTCTCACCACTTGTTCTGGATTCTTGATATTCCTTTTTGACACAAAAATATTCTGTGGCCTATTTTTTGTTCTGTTTTGTTTTGTTTTTGCAGGGTTGGGCCTAATATTAGGCAAAGTGGAGCAATTTTTTCAGCAGTTTGTGACTGAGAGCATTAGCAGCACCCTTAAAGCTGTTCTCGCCCTGCTCCCGTTCTTTCCACTCTTTTGGTAGATAGTGCTGTGTGTATCACACACCTCACTTTGCACCTGTAAACTGGCCTTCTTCCTCAGGTGTGGTGGAGGACTCCATAATATTGCAGGAGTTGAAAGGAGTTTGAGCTGCTAGCTCAATCAGCTGCTGTACATGGAATAGAAGGATGCCATCTTGTCCTTTTGCTTCGAACAACAAGCTGCATCAGTCTGGTTGTGATAAGCAGAAATGGTTGTTCAATAAGACACAGGCCTGCTCTCCCCTTCCATTCTTCCCATCCTGGAGGAGGATATCACTGTTCCAACTGGTTTGCAACAAACCAGTGAAGAAGAAAAACTAGCACTTGTTTTTAATTGGGGAAAATCAGGTAGAAACTTCAGGGTGAGTTAGTCTCACCCGTGATTTTTATCTTTGCCATAACCCTTGCACATCTTAGAAATACCCAAAAGTGTCTCATTATTTTCAGTTATTTCCATCTTCACCAGAGTTTGCATTCTGTTTCTCCTTTCCCTCTTGTTCTCTCCAGGCTTCCCGTTCTCCATTTTACTGTTTGTTATTACTGCCTCACTATCTCCCCATCTGTTCCTTTAGTTGCCTCTTCCTTCAGTTTCTGACAGCACCTCTATACATTTCTCATGCATATGGTCTCCTTTTCTTTATTGCAGTATGCCCCCTCCCACATGTTTCTGACTATCCTCTTAGCAGCTGGTAGATCACTGATGATTTAGGGGGCTCTTTCCCCCTCCCCACATTATGCTGAAACCAGCTCTACAGCTATAGCTAGATTCATAGGGGTGGGAGTATGGTAAAATACTATATCTCTTCCAAATCTAAATTATTTGTATTATTTCTAGAATGTCAATGTTATTCAGGCACTTTACAAAGAATAAAACAAGCAAAGCTGTGCAAGGAGGTGGGGATATAAATCTTCAATTATTTTTGGTTTTGTGAGCATGAATGCATAATTTTTACATTTTTCTTCCCACAGTAGGGAGAAGTGAGAAGGTGGCACATTTTTTGAAGACTATGCACAACTTGGGGCTTTTCTGCAAGTGCTTTGCAATAACCCCATCTTCTAGTTTATTTCATTTTTGTGTATTTTTGTACAGAAAATATTACTGTCTTCACAGGACCTTTTGTTTGTTTTTACTTGACACATTCCCTGCAGAGAAAACAATACACACATACACACACACTATACAAGAAGCAAGTTTACTGCACAAAATGCTTAAATGAATATAATTTAATGACTATAAAATAAAGCAACCAACCATGTGGGAGAAAGTTTGGAAAGAAAATGTCATTTTCTGCATCAAAACAAAGCAAAACAAAACTCTTGTGGTTAAGCAAGCATGAATTTTGTGTCAAAAAGTCTGATGTATCATTTTTTCCTCATAAGGAAGTCCCAGCAGTCTTTTTGTCAACCATGGAAAAATTCAACCCTAACTTGCATATATACTCTAAAAATGTTGACACACAATAGACGAGAGGTTGCAGTGTTTTAAAAATGAACACACAAATCCTTCTTTTGCATATTTTTGCTAGAACAGAAATGGTTCAAATCCATAGCATCCTTTATTAATTTGGATAGTGACTGGGCAAAATAGCCTAGAGTAGACCTCTAGTGAAATGGCTTCTGTTATGCAGATGTTGGAAAAGTTATCCCTTTTTTACTACATCTCCCAGAATTCTTCAGAAGATATAAAGTATAAGAAGAGCCATGTTGGATTAGACCAAAGTCAAAAATGTAGTTAAGCATTTTGCTCACAGAGTGGCCAATTAGTTGTCCAGTAAAAACCTATCAGCAGAACACAATGCCACTGACACTGCAAGTGGCATATAGTCATTTTGACTAATAGCCATTCATGATCCCGATCCTCCATGAATTTAGCTGTATTTAAAAACAACAACAACAACAACAATACATTTTTGCTAAGCATCTGTTGTGAGAGAGAACAAACAGGAGACTTTCCTCTGAATTGCTTAGACTTTGATGAGCCACTATGCTTAGCAGAGTTGTCCATGTTGGCTCTAAATTTGCAAAAAGAAAAATCTCTGACCCACTTCAGATGCCAATTTACAGCACAATCTGAGGACAACACATGCAGATGCATCTTAATGTATCAGAGTACAGAAACAGCAGTTCAGATTAAGGTATTGGCAGTGCACTGACCACATTCCACACTCAAATAAACTTACAGACATAGTTGATATCTTCAAAGTCCTTGGATGTTCTTTACCTTGAGTTGCAAAATGTACAGATGCTCTGTTTCAGCATTTCCTTGATTTTGCCATTCTAAATATAAGACATCATTTTCCTAGGTCATTGTATGTAACGGGACTTCAGCATCCATATATTTGGGCCCTGGAACCAAACTCCAGTGGATCCAAAGGGGCCACTGTATAGTCTTGGCAGGCATTATTTCTCTGTTTGTTTATCCTATGTTGGGAAACAGTAATGTAACAAGAAAATTAGCCATAGTCAGAATCTCATGAGTTCTGCTGTGCATGTGTAAGGGTGTACAAAAACCTAGAATGGAATCTGAGCACATGAAAGCAGGCTTTCAAACTTTCTGAAAGAGTCTATCTCCCCATATGACCCTGCCTGAGTCTTATGATTTTGGGGGGCAGGCTTTCTATCTCCTCATTCTATGCTGACATTCTTGTTTAAAGCCTTGGTTGACCATGCAAAAGTGATGTGTAATTGGGTAACTGTTTGGGTTGGTACTATGTATTCTGTTTTAATTGTTTTAATGTTTAATGTTTTAATGTGTAATGTTTTAAATGGTGGAGGGTAGTGACCAGAGGCTCCCTGCTCTGGCAGCCTTCCTCCAAAGCCCATTTCCCAGCCTCTGGGGAACACTTTGGGATTCTCAAAGGCCAGGCAACAATGGAGGGCAGGGACCAGAAGCTCCCTCCTCTGGCACCCGTCCTCCAAAGCCCATTTCTTGGCCTGTGAGGGATCCTTTTGGACTCTCAGAGGCTGGGAAACGATGGAGGATGGTGACCAGAGGCTGCCTCCTCTGGAAGCTGTCCTCCAAAACCCGTTTCACAGCCTCTGAGGGACCCAATGGGACCCTCAGAGGCTGGGAAACAACAGAAGGCGGTGAACAGAGGCTCCTTCCTCTGGCAGCTGTCCTCCAAAGCCCATTTCCCGGCCTGTGAGGGACACAAAGGGACCCTCAGAGGCCAGGAAATGCCAGATGGCAGAAGCCAGAGACTCCTGCCTCTGGCTCCTGCCCTCTGGACAGCAGGTGGCCAGGAAAAGGGAGGAGAAGCCCTGCCCACTAAAGGGCTGAAGCGCCATCCCTGGCACCAGGAAGAGCCCGATGCCATAAAAAAAAAAAACACTTGAGGCACACAGCCACAAAAAGCTTCGCCATCACTGGCCTAAACCAAGTGGCCTTGGACTCTCTCCTAATCTCAGGGACTATTTTTAGACAGCAACCATGCTTTAACCAGCTGTACTGGTGAAACTGTATGCAGTTATATGTGGTTATAGCTTTGTATAATGAAATGGCAAATAATAGGCAACCAGCCTGCCCTGAACAAAGCATCTTCACTGCATAGCTTAACATTTTGCATTGTATGTCGTTGAAAGTCATACTTCCAACTCAGCTGCTTGCTATCCTTTTTAAAGAAGATAGTTCCCATGAGAGAATAATAAGGAATAATATTTATTTCCAATGAGGTAATCCAGTGTAAATAGTCTATGTAAATGGCCATTTAAATGACCAGCTTGAAAACCTTTACTAAGCTTCCCCTTGAAATGTACATGCAGTTCAACCTTGTCTTTGAGAATCTCCTGTGAGTTTTTCCTTCCTGCCAATAAATGCTTGCTCTATTATGTATTATTAGATTTGAGAATAAACTTGGGTGGAATTTTCCATCATGCTGTATCTGCTGTCTGTGGAACAGCATTAAAGTGAGCAACTTTAAAGCAGTCTAATGCAACTGTCCTTGAAAGAAACTACTGTTAGAGTACCAAGGAGACAAACTTTAGCCTTCAGGGCTGTTATGTGGAATAAGGGTGAGTTGTTAACACCCATATTAGCTGTGTTTCCTTCACTTAGCATTTAGCTTACTGGAAAGCTTTGCACCTAAATAAGGGGACATTCCCTGCTGCATAGGCAAGCAGTGGAACACCAGCTTTAGATTTAGTGGCAGAGAACAGTCCTTGCCTGCATAAGAAATGACAGGTTTAGCTCTCCTATTTTTGACCTTTCAGCAAGGCAGGGAAGGAACTTGTGAGCTATTGCTGTGACAGCTGGCGACACTGGGCTAGATTGACCAGGGAACTGACTTGATAAATTCAACTTCCCATTGCCATAAGCATCCTTCCATTCTCCAAGCAGTGCTCAAAACCTGGAACAGTAGCTTTGAATTAATTAATTGCCACTAACACTAATAATTGGAATCATATCATATTAAATCATTGCTTAAACCATTGCTTCTCCCAACACACCATGGAATTTGTAGAGAATTTCATGGAGGCTGTCACCACTGATTCCTAGATGCATGCTTTGTTGTTTTAAATATGTCTTCTCCCAGCCTGGATTCCCTCCCTCCGATCAAGTATAAAGCCCATAATAAAATGATACCTGAGGGTGATGGGAGACTAATATATCTGGAAACCATGAGATTGGGGAAGCCTGTCCTAAAGCACAGAATCTCAGCTTATGTTGAGCTCTTATGCTGGCCTGTTCTAGTATACCATGTTGATTGTTGCTTTAAACCAGTGATGCCCAGTGTATGTGTCATGCACCATATGTTGTCTGCAAAGCAGAACCGGCTCATCCATATAGGTGAACTAGGCATGTTTAGCTTTAACAAACAAAACAGTGGAAATCAAGGGGTGAAATCCTCTAGAGGACAGTTTTCCTGTGTTTTTCCTGCCTAGGCTGTTTTAGGCTAGTTGGGGAGGAGGTTCAAAACTGTAAGTTACTTCTGGTGCCTTCTAATTTCGTGGAGAAAATCCCCCTTTGGGTCTAAAATAGTTCAGCAGTCTCCCACCCCTAAGCTAAACAACCCCATGGTTCCCTGGAGGGAATGAGGGGGCTTTTATCAAAGTGTGTGTGTGTGTGTGTGTTTGTGCTGGGTCAGCATGTCACCTCTTGTAGGAAGCATATATAGCCCCATGACCCTCTAGATTGTCCACTCCTGCTTTAATCAACTGGACTAACCTATTACCTTTCATTGTACAATTGAACTTGAGATCTGACTGGACAGTCGAACACACACAGAATTAATGTATTTTAAAAAGAAAACATACCAGCCTGTAGTCTGACTTTAAATTTGCTTGAATAATTATAACAAAATGTATTCGAAAACTGTTCTGAACCATTTGGAAGGAGAGCTACTTGACATGTGTATCTGCCTTTCCTGCTGCATCTTTGACAAGTGACTTTGAAACAGCAGACTCAAGCCTTTGGCCCCTGTATGGATGTTATATATGAAATTGGACTTGCCACATCTTACAGAAAATTTTCTGCATCATGACCTTTTGCCAAAACAAATTGTCTCAAGTTGCTGGTGTTTGCAGGTGCATGGCAGTTTGCTGTCCAAAACATCCATTAGAAACCCAATGAGAAATGACAGAGATATTTTTAAAAAGTATATGTAGAAATAAACTAATCAACATACAGCTAGGATGACAACATTGTTCTAACAATTGTACAATGAGTTGAGTACTTTGCTCAATGGCTAAAAGCATCCTTTTGATTAAAAGAATAAATAAGCATTTTTTTACGGTTGAATATGATGATATGATTCTGCTGGCTCTGTGAAAAACCAGCTTTGTCAACCTAGATATAACTTGGCTGTCCTTTGGACTGAAATTTAAATAGTGCTTCAAGACCAAAAGGTATAGTCCATATTATTTTGAATTATGTGGTTGTAAGGTGTGCAGTTTTCAGTGACAGAGAATAGCAGAATAATTTGTTTTAGGGGTTAGGGTTAAATATTAATATATGCATGTATATTAATATTAAAAAAAAACCACAAGACAGAAAACCAGATCATAGGACAAGAAATCACATTGACAAACAAGGGGATGTTTTTCATGCCATCAAGACCAGGTATGCACAACTTCTGACCAACCAAAATGAATTAACCTACCTGCCACATATTGTGTCCCTCCAGGAACTTCTGGTTTTGTTACCTGCTGAAAACTGCCATAACAGGAACTAATTGGTAAACCCATGGCTGGCCACAATGTAAGGCTGGTATGTCTGATTTGGCCACTAAACCTCAAGCTGAGTAATTCTGCACTAGTCAATGATCTACTAGTGGACTAAAATTATTTAAAGAGAACTGGTGCCATTTGAAATGAAAGCCTTCTCTGAAGGATCTCTGAACATCCAAGACTTAAGACTATGGGCCTGCTCAGTGTAACAAAAGTTTCCTGCTGACTGCTTGAAATCAGTTGGTGAAAAAGACCCATTACTCTCCAAAACTATGGCCCCATACAGACAGGCCAAAATAAAGCTGCTTCAGAAAAAAATAAGAATCAAATGGAAAATTATGAAGGATGCAAAAGAAAGAGGAGGATTAGGAACACCAGATTTAAGGATATATTACTATGCATGCACTCTAGTCTGGATCAGAAAATGGCTAAAATTGGATGATGTAAAAAGCTAAATCTAAAAGGATTTAATATAATATATGGCTGGCATGGTTATATGTGGTATAAAAGAACTGAAGCTAACAAAGAACTTAAAAATCACATAGTGAGAAAATTACTACTAACAATTTGGAACAAAATCAAAGTAAAATTTTACAATCCATTACCAAACTGTCTCTCCCCTCAGGAAGCATGGAAAATTGGACTAGCAACATCCTCGAAAAACCTTTAAAGATATAGTAAAATGGGATGAAACAAAACCAAAATTAAAAACAAATGAGGAACTAGAAAAGGAAGGTTTTATCTGCTATTTGTTTCATATAGACAGATTTGTGAAAGATTCAAAATGGATCAGAAACTAGAAGGCTTTAGCAGGGAAGAAAATGAATTAGACAAAATCTTAATAAACTGAGAAAAATCAACAGTTTCAAAATTATATAAGTTACTACTGGAGAGAGACCTCAAACAAGAAACCATAAAAGAAAGTACTATCAGATGGGCTCAAAATATAGGCAATACAATACATTTGGAGAAATGGGAGAAAGCATTGGGTCAAGATTTAAAATTTACACTTTCTATGGATGTAAAAGAAAAGTACTATAAGATGCTACATGGGTGGTACTATTCTCCCATTAAAATGGCAAAGATGAAGAGAACAGAGAAAAATAAATGTTGGAAATACGAGAAACAGAAAGGAACATTATATCACATTTGATATAATTAGTTGATACATATATTTAGTTACTTGGACCTGCCCCCAAGTAACTAAATATTGGAAGAATATAGATAATTTAATGCAAAAAGTTCTACAAATTTAAATTACATTTAAACCCGAAAGCTTTTTATTAAATATTATAGAAGAAACCAAAGAAAGAAAACATTTAAAAATTATCCTATATTTGATCACCACTGCCAGAATAATATATGCTAGAAAATGGAAACAAAAATAAATTCCGACATTAGAAGATTGGTTATGAAAAAGCCTTGACATGATAGAATTAGACAGACTGACAATGATAATAAAAGCAAGATGGAAGGAGGGATGGAATAAGGATTGGGAACTATTACAAAACTTCTGTAAACAACAAGGAACATAAAGTGGAATATACAGAGAAGAGAAAGAAAGCTTTGAACAAAGATTAGAGAAATGGTATACAGAATATCTCTAATTATAAATTTACATAGTAAATTTCGAATACCTATAAGCTTATTCTTTCTTAACATTCCTCACTTATTCTATATATCTTGGTTCGTTGATAAACAAATCTTTTATAAAGTCTAAGGTAAGGTAGCAGTAACGTTATATAATTTTCTATTTATATCAACATATACTTTTATATTGTTTACGCAAAAAGAAATCAGGTTTTTATAAAAGAATTTCAAATCAGTAATCGAAATATCAAACAATCTAAAGAATGAATAGAATATATTGTAAGGTATAGATTATTTTTTATGCTAAACACAATTTAAGTAAAATACGGATTAAAGAAGATGAAACAAGACAATAAGATAAGAATAATTAAATAGATGAGCTGGATGAAAAACCAGATAAAATAAGCACAAAGCCAAATCTTGGGTAGGGAGGGGGGTATTATTTAAATTATATTTGTAAGATAGAGTAAATAATCAAAGTTAGAGAATCACGTTGTACCAAATGATAATACATGATAAATTATAAATGTATGTATTGTGGAATGATAAATAACTATGACATATGTTATTGTACAATCAGAAAATATAACTGTTAATGTATAACTGTAAAGGTCATCCTAATAAAATAAATAAAGCTGCTTCGGGTCACTTTGGAAGTATGCTGTTTAAATGATGCATGCGTCCTAAGAGTCTGGAAGCCACACAAAAGCCACGTGCCAGTTTTATTTTGGCCCGTCTGTATGGGCCCTATGTTACCTATACAGGGTCATTCCCAGTCTTCTTTGATAAGTAAGCATTCCACATTTGATAGGTGAGGTAACAAAGAAATGGATATGAATCAATTGTTTTCTTAGAACCAATGTCAGCTTATACAAGGAGTGGGAATAATGTGGTCCAGTAGATGTTGGACTGCAATTCCCAGGAGCTCACCATAGCCATGGTGAGGAATGCTAGGAACTGTGAAACAGAAATATCTGGAGGGCTACATGATTCCCACCTTTCATTGATCAGCAATTCTTTTCTCTTCTTCTTTGGGTCTGTGATAATGGGAATTCTCCTGTTATCCAAGCAGCACAAATAGCCTTAGTTCCAGGTAACAAAGGGTTAAATGACATGATGAGGTTAAGTTACATTTTAATGAAGTTCAGCATCACAGAGGTGATGAGAGAGACATTGCCCAATGAGATGGCCACTTGAGCAGAAACGTAATCTTTCAGGATCCTTCTCGGCAGAAGTTATAAAAGGTCTGAGAAAAGGCCATAAGGCAGACTTATGAGAACTTTAACAAAGGGATGCTTGGGGACAGGGGCTCCTATCCTATCCGGGGAAGCTGGACAAAAGAGTCCAGACTCCAAACTACCTCCATAAACATCAAGGATTACAAATCCCATCAGAATTGTGAGTAACTAAGAACTGTTCTGTCAGCTTGGATCAGGTCTTAGGAGTTTATCACACGGGGACATAAACAGTGATTAACCCATGATAATCTCACAATTGCGTTAATGGTTTTCACACAATGTCGTGTTCAAAGTGCTATTATCCCATGAATAACCCATGATAATCCTGCAATTGCACCAATGGTTTTCACATAACATCAAGATGAAACATGATTAAAGTGCCACTATCTTGTGAATAACCAGGCAAGAAATAGCAGCAAGTCATTCATGGGATTTTCTCATGAATAACCTTTTGCTGTTTATTGCCTGGTTATTCACAAGATAATGGCTCTTGTGTTAATATCATTTTAATTCTGTTTTAATGTCAATTAAATTCCTTATGGTGATTTTGGCTGAAATGATCTAATCTGTAACTGAAACTCCTAAGGGTGCATGAAGGGAAGGATGTCTGATGGGTTAACACCTACCTTTTGAGCTCAGTAATTTCACTTTTGCTTCTCCAGCATACATGCCAGGTGTGGGTCATTCTTTAAATTCTTAAACTTTTGTTCCTGAAATCAGACAGGCAATTTCTTTAGGGCCAGGGAGCTCTTCTCTGGTTGTGGAAGTGTTTGATGGCTGCATATCCAAGGGAAATGACCTAAAGGGAAGGGGTAGGACTTTGTAAACTTATAAATAGGAAAAATGCATGAAATAAATAAAGAAGATTATAAGCAGCATTCTGTATCAGCTACTTAGCTAAGTAACTTCTCATAGCCTGATTTCCCAAAACCTGATGGAAACATTATTCTCCCATACTCTAAATGCCAGCAGAATGGACCTCATTCTGTCCAGGCAGCTGATCCCTAGTAGGTGGAAGGGAGTTACAATTGTGGCAATAATATCACAGTCACGACTGAGTAGTGATTGTGAATATGAAACAGTTACCTAGATTAAATTATCTGTAACTGTGCTGTATTCATGATCACTACTTAGTCACAACTGTGATACTATTGCCATGATTATAAACCCTCCTCCAACCCACTTTACTGGGCATCAGCTTCATGGAGAGAAGAAGGTCTATTCTGTTGGTATTTCTGTCAGAATGAATGATGTTTCTATAAGGTTTAAGGGAGCTAGGCCTGGAGAAGTAACTATGCGCTTGTACAGATGGGCACTTTGTGCCAGCCTGGGCCTGAACTAGGGTTGCGTGGGGGCTGAGCATTTACACACTCAGCAACCCTACCATGCACCCTGGCCGCCATCATGGTGCATGCCCATCTATGTGCAGCGTGCCATGATGACATTCATGTGGCGCAGCACCGAAATAGCGCCACACCACGTGGACATCATCATGGCATGTGAGAGCACTAATGGCGCCCCACACGTGGCCTAAAATGCCATGGTCTCCATCTGTCCGGCCCCTTCATTAAGTTTATTTAACTAAGTTGCTGATACAGAACCCTGGTCTACTTTTCAGTTTTATTTTATTTGTGCAGTTAGCCCTTGTTTTATCTGCTGGCGATTGGTTGCAGGACCACCATGGCTACTAAAATCCATTGATGCTCAAGTCCCATAGTAAAATGGTAGAGGCAGCATGGTGTATTGGTTTGAACCCTGGACTACAACACTAGAGGCCAGGGTTAAAATTCCCATTCAGCCTTGGAAACCCATCTGATGACCTTAGGCAAGTCACACACTCTCAGAAAGAAGCAAAGATACACTCCCCCCAACAAATGTTGCCAGAAAAAACCACAATAGGTTTGCCTTAGTGTTGCCATAAGTAAGAGACAACTTGAAGGCACACAACAACAACACTGGATGGATGGATGGATTTTCAGCAAATTTTAAGAGTATGTTTGGGATAGTTTTGCATTACTTTAAAGACAGGTGTGCCCCAAACTCACTGTGGGGATTCCAGTTCTCCCCCTGCCCCCACCATTCATACAAAGTAGAGTGGTACATCATTAAAAAGATTTCAACAAGTTGAGTTTTTTAAAAAGCATGTTTTTCAGGTTCTTCTGTAATTATATTGTTGGAGGTTAGTTTCCCATGGTGTTAGCCATTGTTTGGAAAAAAAATATTAAAGCTAAAACCATTAGCAATCAGCTTTCTTTTAGCACAGTAGCAGAGGAATGTGCATCAATCTGACTCTAAATAAACAAGGCAGGCAATTTCAGGTTACAAACTTAGAAGGAGTTTACTAATGGTTGTTATATTTACATATGCATGTGGAGAGCCTACATCCTAACTAGTGGATGAAAAGATTAGGTAAAAGAAAGAGCTTTAGTCTTTAACTCACCATCTCATTGATGGACAAACAAAGCATGGTGAAGTTGAGGAATGATCAGGAAAGGGATGAAAAATGATGAAAAATGAGACTGAGAAGATGGGAATCTTTATATAACCATTGATCCTAGAGGTTTCCAAGGTTATATAGTCTAGTTACTTGAACAGACAAAAAGTATTTATGACCATGCATTTCTAAGGATAGGAAGAGCTATAACTCTGGTTCTTAGACACATTTTCGCACTCCTTCTCCATTCAGTCACTGGCTGATGGAGCAGTCTGTAATGAACTAAAATGAAATTGTTGTTGTTGTTGTGATGGTCTTACTGTGATGTATTTGGACAACTAAGAAATCACTGTTATGCACACCATTTGGGTATTAGTATGCTGTTGTGTTCAGATCCGAACTTATTTTTCTGTCCATGATTTCTGTCGAGTGTCTTGCCTATGTTTCTCAGTTTGCCTCATGGCAAATGGGCTTCTCCTGGATCCTATCCCATTTTTTAATTGTGAAAAAAGTGTTGTGGTGTGAAATGTGTGTCTAGCCAATGTTCCAGCAAGCTGGGGATACCTCTTTGTAAAGTAAAATTTGCAATTTCCTCCCCCAGCTCCTCCCTCCAAACTATCAGCTGGAGCAACATTCACAGTCAGGGGCACATTCCTCAATGGGCTGTTTTTGTGGTTCCATCTTAGGATTTTATTACAACTGAATGCATTGGAATCAGCTGTAATTTGCATTTTGTTCAGTGGGGCTTACTCATCATTGTGATACAGTGGATTTTGCTGTACGTTCTTTTAAAAACAAAACAAAACCGATCAATTAATGTTGCCTGAGCTTTTATTGTCTTCCAGGACTGTAAGTAAGCAGAAATATATTTGATCATGTAAGATCTAGTATAAAGGGATACGTTTCTTTTCTTTCCAGCAAAAAGTGCAGCACCTGATTCTAACGTTAAAGGAACATCATGATTCTAACATGAAAAGAAAATATCAGTAATCTTCATGACTGCCATAAGAGGACTTCAGCAGACCCCTGTCTCTAGGCTGACTTTATCCAACAAGCTATGAGTCACATGGATGAAACCAGCAGGCCTGCTCTCTCACTCCCGTTCTTCAAGGGGCATAGGAAAAGAGTACACTTGGAGATTCATCACTTCTTGGTTTCACATGGAGAACTGCAAGCAGCTATCAACAATCAGCAGATCCAACAAATGGGCAAGAACTACTATGGTTCTAGAGAAAAGCATGTTCAAGTTAAGAACAGCGGCATCCATTTGATGGTCATTGATTATGTATACTTTGGCCAAGGTTTTGAATTATCACATTGTAGTCACAAAGACAGAGGATGAAATTATTTTTTTCAGCGGTCCAGTTAATCTTCTGGCATCCATCAACTTGGTCATGAGACATCACCTCCAAAGTAATATAATGTTCAGATGTATCTCAAAGATGAAGATATGAAAAATTCTCAGACTCGATGTTGCATTTATTCAAATTCCACATGGATGCTCATATTTTTTAGCCATATCAGGTTGAAAGATTTGAATATTTCCCTCATATATATATATTTTCCCACCCATTTCTGTAATGGGTGTGATTTTTGTATGTATTTTTTCCCATTGATAAATGCATTTAGTGAAAAAGCATTTTCTACATTGATGAAAACAGAGCAGTGATGCAATTTATCTATGGATTTATACACCTTGATGATATTTGGGCTGAAACTATCCCCACTATCTACACCCCTGCTGGCCATTACATGGCTGTGTTTGGACAGGGGACAAGGAGGAAGGCTGAGGGAGGATCATTGTTGCTAGGTGTGTCAAGACATAGCTATTAGCTGTAATATTCCCTTGGCTTCCACCCCCCATGCTTTCCCACCAGTCACTACATGACTGTGTCAGGAGGTGGTGGTGATGGTGGGAACCAAAGGAGGAATATCTCATTGGCTATGTTCTGACAGCCCACAATTACAATCCTTGCCCCCCATGCCCCCCACCACTGCCATGTAGAGGACAGATGGAGGACACAGCCAAACAAGGATCATTGCTGGCTGTGTTCTGCTATCTGGTGTATGTTGAGGAAGGTATCTTCTGGGACAATCCAGAGATCCCAGAGAATGACACCACTGCTATACACCAGCAAGCAGAAAACAGCCAGCAATGATCTTTGGCTTCTCGTTTCCTGTTGTACACTACATTGCTGTGTCTTGGGGGCAGGAACAAAAATGAATCTGGTAGCACTCTAGTTGTAGTTCACTCCACCTCTGGTCATTTTGTATTTTTTCTCAGGTTCCAGTCAGTTCTTGACCAATGGTTTAAGTCTAACTTTTATGCACGTTTACAGTGTATATTACTAGCGTACCAACAAACTGAACACTGGTTTAGTTATCAGTCTTGGCATTCCCTTCATGCTTCAGGTGGATTGTTCACTTCATATATTCAGTCACAACCTTATTTAAAAGCTGAAGAACATGTTTTTCCCAAAGCTCAACACAAGAGACATCCAGGCTCATTGAACTGAAAGTGATAAGGCTGCTTCAATCCTGATCCGCTGCTTTATAAATGTTACATCATTTGTTCTTCCACCTACTCTGCAGGGTGATTCTGAACACAAAAGAATGAAGTCTTAATGTAAAGGAAATGGTGTATGTGTGTAAACACTCACTAGTCAGTTCAGTTGAATGCAGTGGGCTGTTTCCTGGAGATATTTCAGGAGATTCAGTATTGATCCTCTGTCAACTTTCCTAATTTGAAGGTAATTGTTTGTCTTTAGTGGGACAATCAGGCAGTCTTTTAGTTCAAGACAACCCCCATCTTTCTCATTCTCATACAGACACTCACCCTGGTTCCCAACAGCAACTTATATTTATCAGCAAATCTGGAAGAAATCATAGATTTGGAAGGGATTGCAAGGACCATCCAGTCCAACCCTCTGCCATGCAAGAATACACAACTAAGGCTGCATCTGCACTGCAGAAAAATAATCCAATTTGACACCACTTTAATTTGGAATTTTAGATTTGTAGTTAGTTGTGGTACCAGAGCTCTCTAACAGAGAAGGCTAAATGGCTCACAAAGCTAAAATTCCCAGAATTCCATAGTATTGAATATGGATACAGTCCAAGAAATTTCAATTGATAGCCATCCAACCTTTGATTAAATACCTCAAAAGAAGGAGACTCCACCACCCCCTGAGGCAGTCCATTCCACTCTCATTTCTTACAGTCAATGTTCTTTCTAATGTTTAGGTCTTGTAATTTGAATCCATCAGTTTGTGTTCTAGAAGACAAGCTTGCTCCATCTTCTACAAGATATCCTTTCAGATATTTAAAGACAACTATCATGCCACCTCTCAATCTTTTCTGCTCCAAGCTAAACATGCCCACTTCTGCAAGCTGCTCCTCACTGGTGATCATCTTGGTCATCCTCAACATCCTTCTTGAAGTGTGGTGTCCAGAACCGGACAAATGATTTGGCCAAAGCAGGACAGAGTGGTACTACTACTTCGCTTGATATGGATGCTAAGAGAATATAATGAAATTAGAAGAACTGTTTGGCCTTTTGTCTTGTTTTAGAGAATGAGGGGCTGTGCCAGGGTGGCGTGACGCTGCGCACTGCACTGCACAGCATCAAAGAGCTCCTTCAGGTCTGCATCCACATGATGCAGCACTGTAAAACTGCACCACCGTGGCTATCGTGTCCTTTCCAGGATGCAAAAATGAGCCACTTTTTGCGGCTCTTTTTTGTGCCCTGGAAAGGCTGGATCGGGGCTGAGGCGTGCGGTTTCTGTGGCCCCAGTCCAGCAAAAATGGGGGAACCTGCAAGCCGCCCCTTAGGGGCAGTTTGTACAGCCCCTGATGGAAACTTCAAGGGAGTCTCATACGTTTGCCTTGTATTGTATGTTTTATGGAAGACACATGGAATATTGGCTCCTGTATAGGAGAGAGTAGTTCTTGATTTTTTTTCAGCCTGTTCATGATTTTCTTGCTAGATCATGGATGTTCGGCCAACTGAATATAGAAAGGTAGAAAAGGGGTAGAATTTTTCAATTTTTTTCTTTCCTTCTTTTACTTCACAGATCTTTGAACGTCTTTTCAATCATGACCATCCATATTCCACTAATAAGCTCCAGGAAGCTTTTTAAAAACTTATTATCTAGTATAATAAATTCTGTCCTCAAAGTGCATTCCATATACTGTACCAAAAATGGTATCATCCATACACCAAGGAGAAGTATCAGTGGGTCCTAGGTACTCCCAGATGTCTCTCTGTGTGTGTCTCTGTATGTGTCTGTGTGTCTGCATTTAAAAGAATAAAACATGAAAGATTCCTTCCCTAACCCTAGAGTCCCACGTACACTGAATGTGCTCAGTGGAGCATGGAATGCTGATTATTGGAGAGGGGAGGCCAGAACTGGGATGTAATATCCTAGAGAAAGGTAGAGGAATATGGTGAGCTGCTTTATACTGTCTCGAGCCATTGCTCCATCTACTGTCTAGTGTTGTCAGTTCTGACTGGCAACAGTTCAGTGTTTTTAAGGTGGACTCTTTCCTAGCCCAATCCTGAGATTCCTAGTGCTCCCTGGGGCCTCCCATCTAAGTACTAACCCGGCCAGACCCTGCTTAGTTTCCAGAAACTGACAAGATTGGTGTGTTTAATTATTTATTATTTATTTGTTGTACTTATACCCCACCCTTCAGTCCTAAAGGCTCTCAGAGTGTTAACATGGCATGGTTAAATTAGCTACAACATTTAGTGGGAACACTCCACAATAATTCCTTTTCTTGTATGTTCCACTTGATGCTTTTATTTCCATGAAAGCTCATGCTGATTTCTTGTTTTACACCTGCCTAAACATGTTTTACCAGCCTTTCGGTTCTCTTTCTCCCCTGCTAGTTTCTCAAGTGAGAAGAACATTTCTTGTTCATTACCATCAAGTTGGTTTCCACCTACAGAGACCCTATGAATAAGAGACCTCAAAGAAACCCTGCTCTTAGGATTCATGTTCAGGTCTTGCAAACCCCAGGCCTTCCTCTTTTCCTGCTACCTTCCACATATCCACAGTGGCATTCCCCCACAGTTATCTACTTTGGCTCTAGTTGACATTTCACAAGCATGGCTTCTTCCCTAAAACTGATGCAGACAATGAAAGACTACACTCAGTAACCTCAAGATGGTTATAACTCACTAGTCAGTTTTCCAACATATAAAGTGTTTGGTTTGGTTAATTTGGTGTTGTTTTTGAAGCTTTTGAAGCTTATTCCAGGAAATACACATTAAAATTTAAGAACAAAAAAGTCAGGGAGAACAGAAAACCTCAACAGAAGTCTATCTTCAACAACAGCCAAAATGTAGGTGCAGGAATAGAAGGAATCATTGTGGCTCTTCTCAAAAACCCCAGGTACATCTGTGGTTATCCATGCTACACAATTACAAGCCTCCTCTTCCAAAAAGTAGATGCTGGAGAGTAACAAAAACTCCTAGTTTATTCAACCTGCATATAAAACCATTGAAGTATAATACATTTATCATATTAAAAATGCATCATTAAAGTTTAAACGCAGGTGCAGTTCCTCAATAAGCTAATGGTATAGTCTGAAGACTCCACTCAAGACTGTATTGTTAAATTCCCCGTGGGATAAGAGAAGAGAGGTGGGGAGACGAGGGAGGGAGGAAGAGTGACCTTGCACCAAGGTGCTGTTGCTCTGCTTGGAATGGTTTGGTAGGCTGTGGTTGAGCTCCACCCTGAGGATCTGGATGGTACACCACTTTCACTAATGGAACGAACACTTTCCATGAAAGGTCCAGGAATCTAAAAGTGGCTATTTTGTACATATTTAATACTCTCCGTGATTCTATGTCTGTGTGGGAGAAGCTGAGAGTTGGAGAGAGAGACTGAAGATGGGAGGGAGATGTATTTTTTAAAATTCTTGCACTACCTTTCTCTAAGACATTCCATTCATTCTTTTCATTCATTCTCTCTCCTATCGTTCTATCTATCTATCTATCTATCTATCTATCTATCTATCTATCTATCTGCCTATCTTCCATCTATCATCTATCTATCTTAATCAGGTGTGTGTGTGTGTGTACATAAATATACACTATTGCAAAAACCTGATTAAGAAGTTTAATCTGAGGCATTACAAAAATAGCCATTGCTCACTATTCACTCGGTGTAAGGGCTCAACATTACATGCACTGGTGTGAATATCCCTATACGCCTCAAAGCAAACATATGGTTTTAAGAACTTTGCACATTGGGTTCTTGTTAAATGCCAAGGAAACAAAAACAAAAAGCCAAAAATAATTCTAGTGGATAGAAATCTACTTCTGGTTTTGAAAAGAAGATCTCTCCCCCACCCCCCAAATGTTCAACAGTGTGGGTGGGTGGCCAGCAAACCTTTTAAGAAGTGGGTGATGATTCCTGTTATTCTAGGAGAGAGAATATTCTCCCCTTCTTTTGGCCAGAAAGGGAGGTCCTGCAAAAACAACAGGGCAGGCACACATGTGTTCCCAGGGCGTTACTTTGCCCACTTTGCCATTGGGCAACATTTTTTGTTCCATTTTTGAGATGTGTATAAGCAGTACTGACCACACCACAACTGTCCCGACTGTTGCCATGTGAGAGAACTGTCTACAGCTCCTGTGTATACATGAAACAAAATTATTTTTATTAAGGGCCAGGTAGGGTTACCAGAATGGAAACTGGTGGTAGTCCCAGTACTTTTAATGGCTGTGATGAAGAGGGAATTTCAGCAGATGTTGCTTGTCTGGCAACTAGACAGCAAGCAATGCTTGCTGAAATTCCCTCTTCGGCACAACTGTTAAAGGTACAGGAACCCTCTCCAGTTTTCAATATGATTCCAGGAGAATTCAGTTACTAAAATTGGGCCAGTGTGCAAGAGATTCCATGCCTATATTTTCTTCTCTCCACCGGCAGTGGGGAAGAAAACCTATCACTTTTCCAATCTTAATGATTTTCCTAGCCATCTTCTACCAGTAGACACATGACAAAAGCAGAGCTTGTAAGTGTTATTTCTTTAGATGACAACTCCCAGAATGTAACTGGCCATGCTGAGTGGGGAACTCTGGGATTTGGCATCCTAAAGGATAATCCATCACTTCACAGTTCATGGTAAATCTTTCAGTGACAATTCCTAATCCCTCCTCTTACAAAGTATGGTTATGAGGAGGTAGTTTAGCCCTGTCTCAGGCAGAAAAAGAGGTAACCTGCCTCTGCTATAGAAAACGTAACCCTATTCCCCAACAGTCAAACATATTCCACACCATTAAAGCAACATTTAGAACCAAATCTCAAACATGCTGTTTAGTAATCCAACTAAAGGGATATTTTGTGCAGCTTCAGATGTTGCAATAGAGCCCTCCCTAGTCTAGATTTTACTACTGTTCTTCTTCCTCTTGGTCTCTTCCCCAGAAACTCACACATATTTATATTCTGCAGCTTTACTTTGAACGAAGCCTTGAAAGTATTAGAAGCTAGAGCAACAAATGACAAAAGATTTCATGTGAATAGATATCCATGGTGATACCTATCTAGAGAGTGTGTGAGGTGGTGTGATGGAGCCAGGACTTGTCAGGTCAAAGTTCTGGGACTTTCTAATTAGCATAGACTAATCTGGCATTCTTCTCTAAGCATCCTGTTCTTTCTAAATTTAACTACTATCACCACAGTGCTGGAGAGGTGATTGTATGTTTTACACATTATCCCTATTGGAATCCAAAGTGTTTTGGGATGGTTTGGTCTTGAATAGGCAAGATCTATTAGATCCACTTCTGAGGGTGATGATGAAAACTATAGGAATAGAGCAGCTAACAGTTTTGGATATGCCCTGGGGCTGCTGTATTAGGGATTGTCTTGAAGAAGGCCTATAGAGAAAGCCTTAGCATTGCACCACTGAACCTAGGTTATGCATTTAGGGCCCAAACAGACAGGCCAAAATAAAGCTGCTTCGGGTCACTTTGGAGGTATGCTATTTAAATGATGCATGCGTCCTAAGAGGCCAGAAGCCACACCAAAGCCATGCTCCAGTCCTCCAGCTTTGACGCAGCTTCTGGCCTCTTAAGATGTGTGTGCCATTTAAACAGCATACCTCCAAAGTGACCCGAAGCAGCTTTATTTTGCCTGTCTGTTTGGGCCCTTAGTTCATCTTCATTGTTGCCATATTCTCTGTAATTTCTGAAGCTGGAGGAAGGTTGCTCCCTCATTTATAGAGGCTCTCACACAATTCAGAGCCCTTTACAATTCAGGGAACTGAATTACAGTTACTACTGCTAGCATTCTCTGGCAGAGAATCCTAAATTCCTCACCAGCCTACAGTTTGAAGGATTGCTTTGAATGGAGCCATTTCAGTCAAAGTGGTATCAAACTACCATGACTGGATAAAAGTAGTTTTGTGTAGGTTTGTTTTAAAGCTCAAGCTGCAATTCTAAACAGAGTAGGGTCTTATTAATGCATTTAATTCTGCCCATTTTCCTGCTCAAGATGACCCCACCCTTCATTTGTTTTTCCCTCTCCCTACAAGAAAAATAGACACAACTGCATGTTCTGCATGAAAGTCAGGTAATAAAATTTGAACTCCCATTAGGAACAGAAAAGTAACTTCCCTTGAGATCCAGATATCCCTATTCTGTGTGAAGCTAACTGTTCCTTTCTTAGGTAGAGAATATTGAATTTCTCAAGGACTCTCTGTACTGTTACGTCTGGAAAAACTTTTAAGTGCTGTCTAGGTAAAACACACTTAACACTTATTTCTGGTTAAAAAAATCTCATATAGAAATCAGATAACTTTGGTCTTAAAGGAGTTACATAGCCGATAATACATTTCCAGCCTGATTTCAATGTCCTGGTGATGACATTTGAAGCCCTGAGAAAGTACTCCAAAAGCAAAAATTGATAGTTATGCTGGGGCAAATCATAGCTGGATGGAGGTGGGGCAGTTATAGTAAAATAATGTACATGGGAAATGGATGAAATTTGGGGATATCTATCTATCTATCTATCTATCTATCTATCTATCTATCTATCATTGTGTAGGTGGCAATGTAGTACAGTTACTAAACTGTAGTTCTAACTCTGTGTATATTCTGTAAGTATTTCTGGGAGAACTAAAAACAATTCGGTTGTAGGGTTAAACTCAGCCATGGGGGATAGTTGTTTTTCTTTAAATATGGCATATCTATGTCAGGCATGATGTCCTATTGGGGATTACATCAATGGATGCTTGCTAATTTCAATGATTTATTACCAGGTTTGCCTTCTCCTGCCCCTGCCCAGGGCAGGTGAACCTGACATTCCAAAATGGCTTTCATTTTCCATTCATTAGAATTCACTGGCAATGGCCAGAGTGTGCAAAGTTAAATGTTGACTTTCAACAACATATAGACAAGGCAGGAGCTTGCTTTATGTTAGAATGCATCTGACCTACAAAATGCCACAAGCAGCTGCTGAAATAATCTCAAAACAGGAACACTTTTAATGACACTTATTTAGCTAAGTCACAGCCCTCATTCTTGCAAATAGATTCTCTAGATAGAGGCAATTCCCTCGCCACAGTTTCCAGTTACTAACTAAATAGACTGACATCAAAACATCTGACATTCATGTATTTTTGTTCAGGTCCCACATGGACATTATTATAACTTCTGTTATTTTTAATGTCTTTTTTTATCTTCCTGCTTTCCATAAAATTGAGCCTAATTTCAAAGAATCTTACCTCTCTTCAGAAAAGGAAGAAGAGATTCAGATTATTATTATTATTACATTTCTGTATGTAATAAATTACTAAAATACTAATTACTAGAAGTAGCTTGAACGAACTCATTCAAAATAGATGCTGCAGTAAAAAAATTCTTTTAGAATCCTCTTTTTTATTTTAATCTCTTACACTAAAGATATGTATATACTTGCAAAAGCATGCAGATTTTCAGAAGTGTATCTCTAGAGCAGATGTTTAAAAAGATAGATGTTTTATTAGTATTTTGTGTACCCTTAAGCCCTCCTGTAGGGGATATATAAAATCGTAAAAGGGCAATGCATAAATATGTATTATTGCATTACATATGTATTCTGTAGATTTCATTAGATGTTCCCTAATCTCTACTTCTTTTGCATCTCTAGGCTACAGCCTGGTGTTCGTCAAAATGGAGTCCACCTCCCTGACTAATGAAAGTTGGAGGACACTGGACAGTGGAAATTTGCTCTAGAGATGGCTGCATCCAGGCTTAGTTAGTGTCATTCCTTTGGGAATCAATGGGATTTATTTTAGTAACTACTGATCTGAACAGTTCTACTCTACAAAAAACAAATAGGATGATCTAAACTTTAATCTTAGTATTGATATCCAGTACACTCTCAGACCCATAGCAGAAGGGAAAAAATGTGGGAATAGTAGCATTTGCTCTGAGCCTTATCCCACGAGAAAACAAAGATGAAATGGAGCTAAAGAGTAGAGGCTTTCTCCATGCCTTAACTACATGATGCCATAGAGCTTAAGTTCTCTTCCTGTGGGAGAAGATAATCAAAGCAAATCATTTGTCAAACAGATTTTTCTAGCTAGAAAAAGACTTAGGGCCCGAACAGACAGGCCAAAATAAAGCTGCTTCAGGTCACTTTGGAGGTATGCTGTTTCAATGATGCATGCGTCCTAAGAGGCCGGAAGCCACGCCAAAGCCATGCTCCAGTCGTGGGTGCCTGCTCCTGGTTTTAGGGATATGACTCAGTGATGTTAAGGATGGGAACATTAATGAAATAACAAAGTCAATTGCTTTACTCAGTACCTATCTTTACAGTTCTGAACTGGGGTGAAAAAAATATTCAAAAATGGTTGAAAAACATGTTTTTTCCATATTGATTAGAAGAATCGTGGACTGAAAAATCTTTGCAATTTAGGACCTATTCTGCACAAAATTAGCACCCTTTTTTGGCATTAAACAACCTTTTCTGCATGGGAAACAGTTTTCTTCTTCACAGAAAACAATGTTTCCGCATAGGAAATACTCTTTTGCAGAATTCAACCATGTGCAAGTTTTGCATCAAGTAAGTCCCTAATTGCAAAGAGGATCACTGGGCTCATCACTCAAGATTTTGTCAGTTGGGTGGATTGCTATTGGGGGGAGGGGGGCAGTGAAAGGAATACTGAAAGAAGCACCTCTTGTCAATAGAAGGCAGTTGGGGGGGGGGGGGACCCTGCCCTACATAAATGTCTTAGACTAGAATTCAAAGCTATGTAAAATAAAATTAATTAAATTGAGAACTAATTGGGGCATGTTGCTTTTTTATTTTAAAATAAGCCATATTTTAGAATTATATTTTGTTACACATTCAGAGGCCCCTGGGCCTGGGTGGCCTATAAAAACAAATACTGTAGTAAAGGAGAGAAGAATTATTTCCGTCTGTGCTTCTTTGTGCATTGGGGGAAAAATATTATTGAAGCAACCAGCACTGTGGACCACAAGGACATCTGGAAGAAGGAAAAATGATTGGATTTAACAAGAAAAGAAATGCAAGTTCTTTATTATTATTTTCTCCTGCACAATCTCCATACAGATCTTTCATCTCTGTTTTTACCTGGCACCTATGGCACCAACTGTCTTAGGCATCCTTTCATCTTTTTTGATGGGTTTCCTCCAGGACATGATCCTAAACAACTCCTCCTTCAAATCTACCCTCCTCTCAGGTCTTGAAACAGCTTGTGTCTATTTTCCTTAGCCCAACTCCCACTGCAAATCACATACTGGACCCACTGAGAACAATCAAGGTCTACTTAAATATTACCAATTACTCTTGTTTTCTCAGGAACAGAGTGTACATTTTGCTGCTTGAGTCATCACTATGAAAACACACCTTGCCTTCCTTTAAAAAATCAACTTGACTACCTGTTTTTGATGTAAAAATCCACTGTGACATTTTGACAGCCAATGATTAAAAGACTTTTCTAGTATTTTAAAATCAAATAAGAATTTTAACCAGATAAGTAAACGTACAGAAATGAAATATTCTATTGTTGTTGGGTGTTAAAGTAGCTGTCAAGGTTGAAATGCTTGCAGTTAGTCTGAGAAACATGTTACAATGGAGGAAATTTTTAACAAGGCACAGGTGAGCCTTCAGTTATGAGGCCTGTGTTGTAAGTGAACCATCTAGCTGAACAGCAACTTATTAGCCATGGGGGTTGTCTTCCTGGTTTTCATATTTCCTCAATTGTTGCAGTCTCAATAAAGTAGCAAACATAGCTTTCTATGTCCATCATATATAACTAGTGGGCTGCTTTTACCTTGGTGAGTCAATGAGTGGCTACTGAGCTGAAATAAGAATATGTAGTCTTGTTTGGCAATATGACGCACAATGGAGTTTACAGCATGAACTTTTCAGCCCAATCTGGGCACAGGACGGGATCAGGCTGAAACAGGGGGAAATAAGTTTTATCGCAAGCAAAATTGCAGCTACGGTGCCACCCAACCATTACCTATCCCTCAGCCATGTTCTGCCGGCCAATTTTGGTGGTATGGAAAGCTTCCATGGTAGCAAAATCACCAATGGAAGCACAGTTAGGGTGATGGTTGGGCAGCAGCAGCACAGCAGCAATTTTGTGTGTGATAAAACCCATTTTCCCCCATTCCAGCCCAATCCTATCCTGTGCCCGGATCAGGCATGGAGTACATGCAGTTTGTGGGCCACAAGAGAAGCTTTTGCACACTCTCTTTTAAAAAAATAAATCTCCACAAAGGCTATTGTGAGGCCAATATTTGTCCACCAGGCCATTTTAGGCCTGGGGATATTCAACAGGAAGTGAATGCTAAATTGTGGTCCTTCTAAACTCCACAGTAGCCCACCCTGGTCTGCAGCATAGCTGTGTGGAAGCTGGTCCTAAACCTGGTAAATTCACAGTGCATGCATGCAACTAGCAATTTAATCATCTGATTAAATAATAAGTGTTTTTATTATTGGAGTGGTATAGCAGTGTTCAGAGTGGAATACTAAAAGAGAGAGATGAATGAAGACAGCCCAAGCAGCCATGGTCTGAATCCAGATGGAACAATAAACTATGGTTTAGTCACTAAACTTTAGTTGTATATCTGTGGTTTCTAAGCTTTGGTCCTCCAAATGGACTTCAGCTCCTATAATTCATGACAGAAGCTCCCCGCTGTTTCAACACCCCCTCCTGTTTCAACACAGCTATGACAACACTGGAAGCATTTATCAACTAACCATGTTTTTCTTCAGGAATGAATAGAATGAACTGTGGTTAGTTTTAACTGTTATTAATGGCTTCCTGGATAAATTATGGCCTGTTACAGACTGCCAAAATAAAGCTGCTTCGGGTCTCTTTGGAGGTATGCTGTTTAAATGATGCATGGGCCCTAAGAGTCCGGAGGTCGCGCCAAAGCCACACTCCATTCCTAAGCACTGGAGTGCAGCTTTGGTGCAGCTTCCGGATTCTTAGGATGCATGCATCATTTAAATAGCATACCTCCAAAGAGACCCGAAGCAGCTTTATTTTGGCAGTCTGTAACAGGCCAATATTTCAACTTTACCTGCAGTCCCCAGTTCAGAGGTAACAGTGGCTGGTTGAAAACAAAAGCACATGCTTGCAATCACCTTCTTGCAGCTGTGCCAGAAGTGCAGGGAACAAGGTTGAGGCACATTATATTAAAATATGGTTCGGCACTATGCATGAAGTAGTCCCTATAAATACATACTGCAGATAAAGAAGTTTAAAAAAAACAAATTAAAGAGGAATATTCTAAGACTCACATATTAGGGTGTAAAACCCACTGATATCTCCATATAAGTAAACACAAATAGGAACAAACTGAATAGTACTTTTTAAATACTAAGAATGGTTTATAGTCTGTTTTTTTCTCTCTCTCTCTGGTTACAGCACTTTTTCCAAATAGGGTTGAAGAATTATGAATTACTGCATATCAAGTTCATTTTGCAATATATGTAATAGAAATAGAAATGATTGCACATGCACCCTTTAGATACTGCTTTATAATGATTGGGATTATTTCTCTACCTGATATGGGGAGGAAACAGTTTTTAGATACCAGATGCGCTTTGTTTCCAACACTAGATATTGCCATCAATTTGCTTGTTTTTCTGCCCCTCCTCCAATATTGTGGGAGCTATATCACAATCTGCAATATCAATCATACTATTTTTTATTATTATTTTTAAAAATCTTTAGCACCAGATTTACATTTGAGTTACCTGCTATAATATATTTCTCTCAAACAACATGGAATCATTCTTCTCAAGAACTGGGTCAGGGCTTTCTTTGTATTGGGGAACAATCCTGACCTGATTAATTGGCCCTGCATACTCATTAGGTGTGGAGAACGATTTTTGCCATCTGATTGCATCTGGAAAGATATTGTATGGCTTGATAAGACAGGCCAGCCAGCCATGCCATGTTCTATTGTTTCCAATTCACCTTTGCAATTTCTGCATGTTTCTGAATCTGCATCCTTACTTACAACATATCTTTAACAGTTATTGGCGCATTACAGACTGCCCTCAAGCGGGCGTTCTCCCGCCGCCACCATTAGCTGTGTCAGGAAGCCCCAGTGGCCAGACCGCGAGGCTTCTGGGTGCAGCAAAAAAGGAGTGCAGAAATGGCGCTCCTTTTTGGCCCCCGGAAGTGGCGCCGTGAGGCACGACGCGCACACTCACAGCGTCACTTCCGCCACGACGTAAAAATGGCAGCGTCCACGACGTAAAAATGGCAGCGCCCATTTGGATGGGCGCTGCCATTTAGGACGCGCTCTGTGCATGTTGGGGACGGGGACGGTTAGGAAGGGGCAACCCTTCCTAACCCTAGCATGCCCCTTCCTAACCCTAGGACGCGCGGAGCGCCTCCTAAATGGCGGTCTGTAACCCGCCATTGATAGCATTTTTACATAGCAGTTGTAGACTTTAAAGCTTTTGTTTAAAGTTGACCTTCTTTTAGCTACTTTATAAGGCAACATCTCATTCCCATTGAGCTCCCCACAAGCATATTGTGCCATCATCATTGCCATTATCACTATCACTCCTAGATCCAGAAGAATCATCTTGTCTGAATCTTCACAGACTTACTCCTACCTCTGCTTTCATTTCATTACGTATTCCTTCAGTGGCTTTTGCTCCTTCAGCACCACCCAAAGCTTCTCAGAGGTCTTGTGGTTTCTCAAAAATTATTCTCTTTCTCCCTTCTTGTCCTGTCTGCTTGAAATTTTCTCCATGGTGTACTGTGCCTATAACAGAACTGCAGAAAATATTTGTTCACTTCTGATTTACCACATGGGGATAATTTTTAAAATGTTAATGTTTACAGAAGGCTTGGATATGTTGGGATTTATTTTATTGCATAAGAGTAAGGGCAAAGTTTATCCCTTGACATGAATGTCTAGTCATGACTGGCTGTAGGTGGTGGTACTCATCGCTATTACTAAGGAGCTTATCGCACGGGCCCTGGGGAAGGGGCCCAGCGTGGAACAGAAGGGGGCGGGAAGGGAACAGAATGGAATGGGGATATCACCCATTTTACCGCATGGGAAAATGCTGCTGATGCAGCCAGAAGTCCCTGTTCCATTCCCTATCTGTCCCACAGAGGCCGATTTTCAAGAACTATTCTGAACAGTTCTTGAAAATCGCCTCCTGTGGGACAGTTGGGGAATGGAACGGGGACTTCCAACGGCATTGGTGGCATTTTCACAGCGTTCCTCCATGCAGTAAAATAGGTGGTATCCCCATTCCGTTCCTTTCCTGCCTTCTTCTGTTCCATGCTGGGCCCGTTCCCCAGGGCCCATGCAATATGCTCCTCAGCCAAAGAGCCAGCATTGTCTGAAGACAGCTCCAGTGGTCATGTGGCCAGCATGACTGCACTGAATACGATTACCTTCCCACTGAAGCGGCATCTATTTATTTACTTCCATTTGCATGCTTTCAGACTGTTATGTTTGCAGAAGCTGGGACTAGTGATGGGAACTCACCCCATCGCATAGTACTTGAGCCTCAAACTGCTAACCTACTGACCTGGCATCTTAACCACTAAGCCATTGTGTCCCCATCTTATTGCATGCATTAAGTAAAAGACATTACACCTTCTGATAACTTTTACCTCATGCCCTCCAACATGTCACAGATGAAAAATGGAACACATATGACCAAGCAACATCAGAGTGTGGTCAAGATGGCAGAAATTATTAGAAAAAACATACAAGGTAGGAGAGGGCGCACCAGTTTGCTTTTCCCTAGCTGACTTTAAGGGCAAGATTTCATCCCCTCGTCTCTTTCCCACCTCCACTGAGTAAATGGAGTGCAAACTACTTTAGTACTTTGAACTCAGTTTGCAGTAAGAAGATGGGAAAGTGGGAGGAGGAACAAGAAACTGGGACACTTTAAAACTGAATGAATAATTGGGAGAACAGAGGATTAATCAGGACTGTCCTTGACAAATTGGGACAGTTAGTGAGTATGCTGCCGCATGCCCCTACTGATAATTCATTTAAATCCTTCAAGATTCTCCATTTCCACAGAAGCTTACAGGGGTTGGGAGCCACATTGTCCCTCTACTGAAACATGGGGAGCGCATACCTTTGCCATGGTCTCCACCCTATAATATTTTTTTTCTAAAGAACCATTTTTGTGACTCAAAATGCCCTGCAGTATTGCTTTTCTTTGACCTCCCTCTTAACATGTTTTAGGCAGAAGAGGCCTTTACTTACTCAAGAGGTAAAACAAAACTTAAGTAAGTGCAGCAAGGTTGGAGTGAAATTGCCTGCTCCCACTTCGGAGTGTTGAGAGGGTTAGTGAAAAGGGGCATTTTAGGAGGGGAAGTGGAATGGGAGAGGCTGGATGTGACCTGTGGGCCAGCCTTTCCCCACCTTACAACAGTTAAACTTGTAACCAAGCCTATGTATGTGTAACTGAAACAATGGTATATGGCTTTCTGTTTATCGGTGCTTTCAATTCCCTCCAGTTTCTCTGTTGATTTCAAAGTATTGAATGTTGGTGTGCATGTTATTTCAGAAATAAATTGCTCTCTTGTATTCTGTAAAGCACCAAATCATGACCTACAGTTTAAAGTGTTGTTTGTGCTTTTGAGTTATAATTGTTCACATTTTCAAGGTAAAGAAAATGTCAGATTTTCACAGCTTCATCAGAATGTCTGCTCTCACTAGAAGTGGAAATTATATGTTGCATGAGGAGTCAAGCAGTCAAATGTGAATTATTTCATTTCAATTAAATATCTGTTTTAAAGTACCAGTTTTATTGCCCTTTGTCCCCAATGAAAGAAAATGGATCTCATTTGGAAGGGTGCAATTTGCCCCCCCTCCACCACCACCAACAACAAACAATCACATGGGTTTGCCTCCAAACTGTGCATGAAAGCTCCTGGAAAGCCGTGGATTTTTCAGATTTTCTACATTTAAACATGTCTTTCCAGCTCAGTGTGGATGGTCAGCCACATCCTGTGCAATTAGAGTACTTCAAATCCAGTGTAAGTGGTTAAAAGAAGAGGTGGAAGGAAAGAGTGGAAGGAAAAGAGTGTCTGCCTGTAATA
Organism: Sceloporus undulatus; assembly: GCF_019175285.1. Classification (NCBI taxonomy): domain Eukaryota; kingdom Metazoa; phylum Chordata; class Lepidosauria; order Squamata; family Phrynosomatidae; genus Sceloporus; species Sceloporus undulatus. Next base: position 128,356,899 of record NC_056524.1, on the reverse strand, counting down.
GATGCTGTCCTTTTCTTTTGTACCATTGACAGTGCAACAGGGAGGGAGAAGACCAAGCAGCAGGTTCCCTCAGAGGCTCAAAATTGGCTGTTACTGATACCACTACAACAACTGACACAGAAACCATGGCATCTGTTTTGCCTCCAGGCTGTCCCAAGATGTTTTGCTGCCTGAGGCTAAAGTAAAATAGCATACTTAAACCCCATTCCACAGAAGTTGACCTATGATACCCAAATTCTGTGCTGCTGATGGGACAGTGTTCACAACAAGAATTGGCAACACCAAGGTAACCTAGGGGATGAAAGGCAAGCTGAGCAGCTTTGTCTTGCTCACTGCTGCCACTTTCATATTAGTACCTAAAGCCCTGTAGAAGTGACATTATGGAACAGTGATATTATGGAATGTAAAGTTGAAGGCTTTCATGGTCAGCATCCATAGTTTTTTGTGGGGTTTTCGGGCTATGTGGCCAGGTTCTAGAAAAGTTTATTCCTGACATTATGGGACTTCTGAAATTTCAAACCTCTTTGCAAGGGGCAAGCAAAGATCCGAAGCTAAAAGTGAAACCAGTGGCTCTTTTTTTAAACCATTTTATCTAAGCAAATCTGATAATTGCAGTAGAGAAAACATAATCAGCAAATATACTGAAGGCAGTGTCTAGGAACAGCAGCAAAAATTCAATAAAAGTTTTGCAAATCAACAACAGCAAAAATGCTGATAAAACATAACCGCACTTCCACATTCATAAGGGTGAAATATTATAATTCTGATGTCTATTCTTTCTCTGGAAAGTTAGTTCCTTCTGGAATATATTAATGAATAATAAAACTGACTTGATATTTCCCACTGCAGTCAACTTTGCTGTCATGCTATTAATGATTCATAATGACTGTATGCCTAATAGTTTTATGCTAGATAAAAGCAATCCAACAACAGAAAGTAGCCAGTATTGTTTCCATATGACTGCTCTCCAGATATTTTCAGCAATATTGCTAAACACAATCGCTAAACATAAAATGCAGAGCAGGAAAGTCACAATGGGAAAATGGTTTTAAATCATTCAGCAACACAGCTGAAGTCATGTGAAATACTTCATTCCATTACCTCTGCTGGAGCAGAAAGAAGGAGACAGAAAATCTTCACGATTCTTCAGAAAGCACTCGTATTTTATTTCCCCAATCTAATAGTACAGTTCTCCTCCCATATAAAGCAAGAGTGAGACAACTTAACCACAGAATCTGAAAATGAGAACATATTTACACTGAGAATGTCATTGTGGAGTAACACTCAGATCAGTTGTGTGGATGTTCATGATAATCACACTGATTTCTCAAAAGCTGCAGGAGTTTAGCAACTGCATATGTAATTTTCTCTTTTTCCTTTGAAGCAAGCCTTTGTAACAGTGATGTCCTTTAAAATAAAAACTTGGGGCCTAGAAACACATTCAAAAAAGCTAAGAAAAGAAAAGAAAAAGCAATGACATTGTTATCCTGGCACTTATTAATAGAACAATGGGCCTTACAACAATTAGATATGAATATTGCAAATGGAATTCAATATAAGGCTGCCTTTGAAATGCCACTTTGCAGCAGGTTTTCAAATGCTTAAAGCACAGCAGGAGGTTAACTCCATCTTCAAATATTAAATCAAAACCTGTTTTTAAACCAATATTTTCTATGTGAGAGAAAAGCCCTCTTCTCTATAGTTGTTTTGGTATCAGGAGGAGGAAAAGAATCCTCTGCTTCCCCAAGTTGTTCTTGGCACAAGGTTTGCATCCTTAATGAACAGAGGTTATGACAGAAGAGCTTATAATGTTTCTGTCAAAAACATTGTATGTGCATTTTCTTCAGACATTAGTAATGCTTATCGTTTTCCAATTGCTCCCCTACGTCTTGGTAATACTTGTGGCTATATATTTCCTTTGTTAGAGAGCTTGTTGGTTAATAGGTCAGAAGGGGATCTGGTTGCTTTTGGAGATACAAAGATCTCTATGGGCCGGAACTTGGGAAGTTACACTGATGAAGAATTAATATAATAACATACTGAAACCAGGAATGTGTAAGGCAAGGCTGGGAATGATGTGGCCCTTCAGCCACTGATGAAGAATGCTCAGAGTTGCAATCCAGCATTGGGGGGCAGGGGGAGAGTGTGATTTATACATACCAGTTATGCATGGTTAGAGAATGTGGATAGGGAGCTTTTCTCTATCTCTCATCATAACAGAACTCTGAGGTATCAGCTACAGCAGAACTGTCGACTTTCAGGGCAAATAAAAGGAACCACTTTGTTACATAGTGCATAATTAAACTGTGGAATTCATTGCCAGAGGATCTAGTGATCACTGCCTAAACATTCTAACTGCATCAGATCTGTCTCATTTTGGAAGCTAAGCAGAGCCAGCCCTGGTTGTTACTGGGATGGGAGACCACCAATGAATACTAGCTGCTATAGGCTGGATTTCAGAGGCGGGAACTGGTAAAATACCTCTGTTATTCCTTGCCTAAGAAAACCCTATGAAATTCATGGGGTCACCATAAATCAACAGGTGACTTGAAGGTACATATCACGAGCAGACACATTAAAAGGGGTTAAATACATTTCTGTTCAAATTGATGGATAGTGAAATCATGGATAGAACTTTAGAATGATTATTAGAAATTATTAAAAATTATTAAAAATGTAATTTTTATTTTATTCAATTAGAAAGTCTGTCTTGGCAGGTTAAAATGATACTGAGACACTTTACTCATAAGAAGTTTTTTTCATCCTTGCATGAGATCGAAAGAAGTAGCAACCTTTTCTTCACCACTTGTTATAGCAACAACTTTGTTTTGCATAAAAATGTATTCTATGGAACAAATATTGGAGAAAGGGGTTTGTGAGGAAGAAAAAAATATTTTGTGAAATGTATGCATGCACACACACAAAATCCCCCAATATGATTTTTAAAAAAAATACTTTAAAAAAACTCTTACAATTTTTCCCAGTGGGGAGAGACTTCATTTCCATTTGTGAGAATTTAATAAGCACAGGTTTACATCCCTTATCACTTCCACTGCCATCTCCGCTATGCCTCAGCATATTTGTTGCAGAAGTTGCATTCATGTCCTGTTGCTGGTCTTCCCAGTGACACTTTGTTAGCCACTGCATGAACAGCATGCTGGGCTAGATAAGCCTTTGTCTCTTCTTATGTTCTTCTTCTGATGCTCTGGGACCCTACGATGTAATCTTGCTACTGCTGAGTTACAGAAAGCTTCATTATATTTATCCTTCAGAGTAACTGCTAAAGCTTGGCTCTGGGGTGACACTACTTTCTTTCCCCCTATTAAGGATAATGTAACGTAAATCACTCTGTGTGTGTAAAAGGGGGGAAATCTCCAGTTTCAAGACTTTCAGAGAACTCCATTGCTATCTATCCAAGTTGAAATTTTAGGGATCTAATTGTCAACATTTTTTTTATATATGTTACTGCCTGAGTTGCACTCACTATTTGATTGTCATCCTCTTACTTTTACTACCTTTGCTGGGATCACTGACCAGGGGCAATGTTTACCTGAACAATCAGACACATCTTTCCAAAACCATCACTGCTAGCTTGGACGTCTTGCTGAAATTGAACTGAATAGGTCATTTGTAGCATTTGCACCATGGGAGAGATGAAACCTGAATTGTTAACTGAGATAAAACTTCCTTTGCTTTTGTGCTATTGTTGCTTGTCTATAATAATACAAGTGGTGTGTGCGTGTATGCACACACATGCACTATAGTTTCAAAATTGTGAAATCCAACCACCATTTAGGCTGCATACCAAAGAAACTTGGAACGTGCATCTCAGGGTTATCCTAACTTTTAAATGGATTGATAAATTTAAATGGCATCACAGTGAATTATTTGGTAACAATATGCAACTAGGACACTAGGTGACTAGCTCCATGTCAGGTTTGAAGTTTAGTCTAGGCTTGAAGTGGTTTCAGTTGGGGCAGAAGATCAACCAGGCCTTTTTTCACTGCAGGAACAGAACACAGGCCCCACTTCTTTGGGTATAATGAGGGATGACTAAAGATAATTAAAGAGAGCCAGCATGGTGTATTAATTTGAACATTGTTCTTCAACTCTAGAGCCATGGAAAACCATGGGTGAGTCACATACTCTCAGCTCTCCAAAACCCCATGATAGGTTTGCCTTAGGAGCGCCATAAGTCAGAAATGACTTGGAGGGACATAACAACATTAACAACACACATATCCAATGAGATATATTATCATTTTCCTATTCCTCTGCCACACTGTACCTTTGAATTCTAATAAAACAACTTTTGTACTGTAGTTTAAGCAAGTGGTTCTGTATAGTTTCAATGGCTTTGTTGTAGTTTCAATATATTTTTACCCCAACATATTGCTCCTGACTATGAGTACAGACATAAACTTTGCAAAAACAGTATAGACTGCACTGATGGTGCCTATGCATGCCAAGATCTATATTTAGCTAGATACTTATTTTACCTTATCTCATTTATACCCAAGGGAAAGCATTGTTCAGCATGTCAGTATAGTCTACAGTACCCCAATGCAGAGACCATAGTTGAAGAGTGGAACACAAATTTATATTCAAAAGGCCTCAAGTTCAATTTCTGTTACAAAGAGGAGGCTGTTCAAGGTGGTTGTTCTATTTTGTAAGCCAACTATATTTTTTAAAAAGCCCTTTCGAGGTGGTTTGTAGCAGATAAAGTCCTTTGCAGGCCTTGGAAGTGGGTGTGTTCTGAAGCCCACAGGTTGCAGCTGTGCAATCAGAGCCACCATTTTGGGGAAAAAAGAAGTGCTGTAAAGTCTCTCCTAGCTTGTTTTGGGATACTGGGATGGGAGATGGCTTTCTTCCAATATCATAGTGGAGGACACTTACAAATATGAAATAATTTATTAACTAAGAAACATTTTAAAAGGAGTTTGGGGTTTTTTTAAGCTAAAATGGGTCTGGCTGGGGAAAAAAAAGGGTGGGGGGGGGGGGGTTGGTGTCAGCATGGTGTCTAAAGCCATACTGGGCTCCAAAGGGCTACATGCAATCTACAGACAAAATAATTTCCACAATGAAATTTATAATGGGAATTTTACCTTATGGTTGGTTGACATGGTGGTGGTGGTGAGGTGGCTAGCAGGAACATTATATTTGAAAATTATTTGCAGTCTGCTTGTGATACTTCCAGTCTAGGCCCCAGTGATTTTACCTTTAGCAGTCACCTTCTACTTGCCTATCCAAAGTCATCATAGTCATTCTTAGTCCTTATGTCTTCATTTCACCTTGCTCCAGGGCTTTCATGCTTAGAAACAAACTTATTGCACCCAGTAGCTTAGTTTTTGAAATATTCTTCTAAAGGAGAAATTATTTTTAAAGTATGAATAGTCCTGCTATTTAAACTTACTTCCTACTTGACACTTTGGAGAAGGTCTGCTAATCACAGTAGGCAATACTGAGATACAGTGAGAGCCTCATACAAGTAGTTTTCTTCATTCTGGATGATTTTCATTTCATGATTGTGCCAATGTCGTCTGCAGCTTTTCTGAAAATGTTATTTGCTATAGGTTCAGGTTTAGTTGTGTAGCAAAACCAGCACTCACCAGGTAAAGTACGTGGATATCATCTTCTAGTTCCATCAAGCTTCCCTGTCCCCTCTGAGTTTAGTTACACTCTGTCTAGTGGATGGGAAGAAAGCTAGTTCTCCTGAAAAACAAGTTTCAGGGTGGTTTGTTTTTTAATGGATCGCTCAGTCCCAATTGCTTTACAAAAGACATGTTTTGGGTAGAGATGAAAATTTCTGGAACTAGTTTCTTGGATGTAGACCATCACAATGGCCTGAATTTCTGGAATCTTTTTGGGTGACTAGCAATGCAGAGCATAACATGGAGCACCTGTGCTTCAAAATTCACCACTGTAGTACCATATCATTCAAATCCAAGACAAATAAATGCCTCAGTGGAAGCTGCTTCACACTTGTATGCTTGATGATGATATCTCTATAAAAATCATGTACAATGACATAAAAAGGAAATGAAAAACTACTTACTCATTGACAACTTGCAACTGAATAAATGCATTGACTCCATTAAACACATAATATGCAAGATAATATGAACATAATGAAGGAATGTGGTACATGTGTGTGTACACACACACACACACCACTCACCACTAGAAACAAATGTATGTGTTTGTGGTGGCCCTTAGTTCTGCCACAAAGTTCAAATTCTGTTTTTCCTGAGTAAGCAGACTCTGTGGCCAGGGTGAGCAGGTTCCCAGGGTCTGAGGAGCATCTCTGAACCCTTGGGAGGCCATAGTGGCAGCAATCAGATGTGACATTATGAGCAACTAGAAGTTACTTCTGGTTACTTTTGGATTAGATTTCTTTTTCAGTGTGGGATGAAACCCCAAACATTGCCTACAGGCCCAAAGAGTTTCCCTGGACTCTTTTTTCCTCCCACAGCTGAGGGTTTGGTGAGGACTAAAGGGGCCTGGACCCTGTCCCCCAGGGCTACATGCTTCCAGCTCTGTGGGGTAAAAGTTGGGATTTCTTTTCTTTTTGCAGCTGCTCCTGACAGGCATGGAAAGGCAGCCATTCCAACTGTGAACAAAAACTAAGATGTTTCAAGAACTCAGCTGGGAAGTACAGTGCTGTTTATGTTAGGTTGATTCTCAAGGAAGAACGTCAGCCATCCATTTGGAAGGCATATCCAAGCCCCGAGCAAACATTTTACTGATGTATTCAAGTGACATCCAGACATTCAAAAGCAGTGAGCACAGTACAGTGGACTGGAGAAATATCCTTACCTCAGCAGCATTTGTTTATAACTTAGGCATAATGTATGATGCAGGTCTTTTTTTTTTTCTGAGCTGTGTGATTTATCCAAACATCTAAAAAAGAAAGACATAACATTGCCAGAAGCTTATTCCGGGGTGTCAAAGCACATTCAGGGTTTTTGCATCAATGGCTGACAATCCAAGCTCTTTTGCTGAAGAGGCTGTCAGAGCTGCTCAGAACATGTACTTAATTTTTTTAAGGTATCTGCACTAGGGAAAATGTCTTAAAAGCAGTTATAGAGAATTTTCCAGGAGCCTTAGAAATGGGGGAAGAAGGGGAGGGGAGGACCATAGGTAGCAAAATGCTGTTCACAGGAGCATTGGAAATGAGTCCTGTGCTTTGTAGTGTTCCTTGTAGAAAATCAACAGGGATGATTGCCTGTTTCTTGATCAGGGGTGTCAGGTCTGGCCAAGTTCCAGAATGCAAAATAGCATTATGCTAACCTAAATTCTTCCACCCAACACAAACACACATACCCCATAGCTTCAACTGAGGGAGCACATTCTTCTTCTGCTTCTCTACTTCAAGTGCTGCTTCTTTTGTAGCACAATATTAAGCTGCATGTCCACACCAAAAAAATGCTTTGCCTTGATGTTGATGAGTGAATAATGAATTTCAAATTTCTGGCATAAAGCAAAAGAGAAGCTGTTTGAGTCAGTTTCATTCTGGACTCTATATGAAATTGTTGCGTTTGACATTACAGCTCTAGCATGCAACCCATATCTTATTGCTGCTATTGTATCTTCTGTATGGTGCGGTCCTTGACTAAGATTCTAACTCAGTGGTCCCCAAACTTTCTCAGACTATCTCCTCTTGGGTGACAACCCTAGTGCCCCCATGCCTATTTCTTGGTATTAGAGACACAGTTCTATCGAAGGGGAGGGAGAGAAGAGAGAAAGTATCTTAAGTAAGGGAAGAGGCTGCTTTTGGGTAGTTTTGCACATGAAGTAAATGAAATCCTGCTTGTCATGCAACCCCACTGGGTGACCCTGGGCAAGTCACACTCTCCTAGCCACAGAGGAAAGCAATGGCAAACCCCTTTGAAGAAAAATTTTCAAGAAAACCCCATGATAGGTTCTTCTTAGGGTCACCATGAGTCAAAACAACTTCAAGGCACACAACAATTGCTGCTAGCAAGCCCAAGGAGATTTTCAGATGTGACGGGAACAAAGTAGGATGCTCCTGTCAGTTTCACGCAATTGTGTGGAGATTATCAGATGACGTCGCATGATGACACGATAATCCTGTCATTGTCTCATGAATAAAGAGGGGTTTTCCAGCCACTTTTCATATATGAGATTTTCCAGGGGGGGGGGGGGATTGAGAAAGTGAAAGAGGGAGGCCCCTCTATGGAAGTAACAATGCTGCCCAAATGTGGTGCCTGGTGAAGAACTAAGCAGGATTTCCACCTGAGAAAGAAAGGGCTGTGTTGCCACCTGGGCAGTCCATGCCAAGAAATGCCCCTGCAGCTGCCGTCGCCCTCCTTTTCCTCCAGACTTCACCTGGCAAAGGGAAGAAGAGGGGAATAAAGGGGTGGGGGGGGGACAGGAAACCCCAGGAGTCACCAGAGCATTAGGCAGACTAAGAGGGTGGGAGACCTAGCTCTCAGGATGCAGGGGCAGAGCAGAGGGACAGACAGGGGTACCTCCCAGCAGTCACAAGACACAGGTGCAAGTCAGATAATACCTAGTGCAAGTGAACTTAGATAAGAAAAAGAAAATTTACATCAGTCAGGGCATATTTCTAGAAAATTTTCTGAAATCAGTCAACAACTGTGAGACTCTGCTAGAATATCAATATCTTGTCTCTGTTACTGACAACTGATATTTTCTGGAGGTTGCAACCCACTTTGCTCTTGACTCTCATCTCAGATGATTCCAATGTTCTTTCAACAGAGTGCAAGGCAGAGTGTGCCTCAGTCATGTGGCGCAGGAAAATGTGTGCCTCTGACAGTGGTACAGAGAGAAAGGCAATATTTGAGGATTCCTTCCTCCTCCCTGCTGGAGACCCTACTGAAAAATGCAAGTGTTAGCACAGGGGATTCAAGAGAGTGGGGGAAGGAAACCAATAAAAACTACTTTCCCTCCTTCTCCCACTTACAGGGAGCCTCTGTTAGACCAATGAGATTCCATTGGTAGAGTGACACCAGTTGGACACACCATTTAGCCATTCTTCTATATACTGCTAATGTGCTACAGAAAGAGATGTTGGTAGTCTATCAATCTGTTTCAAGATTCAGAATATAATTAAGTTTACAGTCAAGTTTATATGATGTAACAAGCTTTTTAACATCTGGGCAACTAGTGTGATTACAGCCGTGTCACACGTAACACTACTCCATGCAAGTTCTTGCAGATTTATGGAGGACCTGGTATTCTCTTGAATCTCAAAAGTTCTCCCCATTGCTTTTGGCTAGTGATAGGCATTCTCATCCAGATGTGCCTCCCACATGCTTCCAAAGTATTCTTGGGGTGGCCACTTTTATTTCAATGAGCCCTGTATGCAATAGACAGAGTTATGGTTACAGTGCTGGACTGGGACTTGGGAAATCCAAGTTTAAGTCAGGAAATTCACTCGGGGACTGTGGGCTAGTCATTGTCTTTCCAGTTGACCTATCTTACCATGTTGTAGTCTACCTTAAACTCATTAGAGTTCATTTGGCCCTTGGAACCCCCACATTCAGCTCTGGAAGCCCCTCAGAGCCCCAACACTATTTTTTTTTAAAATCAGGCCAATTTGGGGGGTAGTTTTTGCTCCAAAACCATTCAGAATGTGCCCAGCCCACAACAGTTTGCTTCCTTTTACTCTCCAAAGCCCTTTATAAGCCTCTCCCAAACATAAATAATCTTTTTTAGAATGGCCCAAAAATGGCCACTAGATGTGACATTGCATCACTTAGGCTGTGCTAAAATACTGGGGAGACATAGAGTGGAAAATGGAGGCCCACCCCTCAATTAGAAGAAAGTTGGAATAAGACTGACATATCCAAGAACAAAAAAAGAAATAGAAAAAGAAAAAGAAAGGAAAAGAAAAAAGATTTATTTATCTATAAACATGCATTATCCCTAAACTCAATACACTATACCTATGTGTCTTCATCTCATTTTGCCTCTACTCTAATTCTCAGTACTGGAAAGTTTTTATTTAAGAATTTTTATCTAGACGCAGTTGTGTACAGTGTTCCTTAAATATTCATGATCCATGCTCATGTATCTCCATTCCCGTACAAGTGCCGAGGATGTCTAGGAAAGAAAGCTGTGTCTCCCATGCTAAACATTATGGTTTTGCCAGAATTTACTCAGAAAATTATATAAGGAAATGGTTTTTAAAATAGTGCACTGATTGCTTTACCATAGTTATGGGTTTCACTAGCAACTGAGTGAAACATTATTTGTTGTGCGTACTTATCTCAAAGCCCAAGTAAAAATTACATTTGTTCTATTTAAAAGCCTGAACTGAATAGCATTATCCCAAAATACTATTGACTGGCATATGCCAATTTACTTGTCAGTCATAAGCACCATTGCAGTAACCAGGGAGTGAGCATTCTTCTAGAGCTATTCTTAATATGTGGCATGTGCAGCAAATACTTGATTGATTATTACTTAGTAAAATGTTTCCTTTCTTTTGCAAAAAAAGAGAGAACACATAGTTGCCCTTTCACTTGTTCTTCAGTTACAAGATCCAGGCTTCAAATTAGATGGATGACTTGAAATGGCACAAGAATTAACCTGTTTGAAAATACAGTCCTTGCATTCTGTTCTGTACAAGGAAGAAAGGAATGAGTTTATACATTGCACATTTTATTTTATAAAACTGTGGGCAAGTTGTTGCCTTATTAAATTACTGTATAATGGGGATTGAAAAAAGAGTTACATAGGCACAACTATAAAAGTTGCTTAGAGAAATAAACAGCATGTGTGTGTCTCCAGTTTGCTATACTAGGATTGCATAAAAGAAGGCGTGTAAAATAGCAGTTCTTCTGTACTTTTCCATGTTGGAGCCAATGTGATGATGAAAATCATGGTGTTGGATATGCTCTTGTAATACTCCTTGCAATTTCTCTAGCTGTTGAGCAGATGATATAGAGGTTATGTCCATTCTTAGCCAGCTTGAAACACTGTCTTGGATGTTCTGTTTTCATTTTTTTTAAATATAATACCATGCATGACTTGTGTATTTGTCTGTTCTGTTTTAAAGAATACGGAGCTGCATTTTTAAACTATCTAAAGTGGGGTCTTGCCAATTCCTGTTGGACTACAGAAAATTCATTTCCCAATGCTCTGGAAAGATTTTCCACCTCTCTTCTAAAGAGCTGTAAGGCATTCATCATTTGGACTTGTTCTTCACTTCACCGAAACCATGTGGGTCAAATATTGTCAAAACAACTTGATTAGCTGATCATTTAACCTCACCCCTTGGATGTCTTACAGTAATGGCCAGCCAGTCAAAATGCAAAATATTAAACAAGGTCACACTACTATCTCATCCCACTATAACTCACAGATTACAAAAGGCATTAAAATTCTGATACCCCATTCATAAGAAAAAGATTGTAATGAGAATAGAAAATGGCACAACATTAATTCATTTTGTGACAAAAAATATAATGAGAATGGGAAATAGTACAAACATAACTCATTCTTGCTACAGCTATAAGATTGTAATGTCATGGTTCGTATCACATACTCTGAAAGAAAGGTAGGGCTGTAGAAGTGTTACAATGCAATTTGGTCGGGCTAATTTTGAATGTAAGTGTCATTATAATACATACAATATCAAAAACATTTAAATATTTTATATGAAAAAAACTGGTTTCCATTTCAATATATTTTTATTATTTTTAAATAATAGTTGCATTGCATGTCTATGAACTTCTCCTTTGACGTTCTTTCCCCACTAACCATTTGGTTATCCTTTAGTAAAGCACAACAATGTTGGGGTGATCTGAGAAACTGATATTTGTAACTCAAAACATTAAGTGTCGATTAACAGTTTATGAATGAGACCACTTTTCTCCCCATATTCCCCATTGAAGCAGAACTTAGCAGCTGTCACTCATGCCTTTGTATTCTTGAACAAAGACTACACTAGGTATATGTAAGATACACCGTTGCATCAGTTTGATATCTCTTTTCCAAAACACACTGCAGAAATAGGTTTGGGGTTGTGCAGACAGCCCTGAAGGGGTGGTCTCTGGCAGCCCCTTTACAGCCAGATTGGGATTGTGGCAACTGCACATCGCCCCTGACCTGGCCTTTCCAGGGCACAAAAAGGAGCCAGAAAAAGCGGCTCCTTTTTGCACCCTGGAAAGGGTGCAATAGCTGCGGCACCGTGGCTTTGCGATGCTCCTTCAGCATGACATCATGTGGACACAGCACCAGAGGAGCACTGTGATGCTGTGTGCTGTGCAATGCAGTGCATGGCATCACGCCACCCTGGGGGCAGAGCTGGGGCATGCATCATATAGATGCTATGCCCTGATTCCACCCAACCCAGCCTTTAAGGCCAGTTTACACAGTGTCTTTGGGACTGCTTTAAGTGCCCTGTCTCAATGCTAGGGAATTCTGGAAACTGTAGCCTTGTGAGAGATTTAGCCTTCTCTGCCAGAGAGCTCAGATTCCACAATAAACTACAATTCCCAGGATTTCCTAGCACTGAGCCAGGGCAGTTAAAGGGATCTCAAAGTGGATTATTTCTGCAGTGTGTTTTGGGACTCTATTATGGTTACAGTTTGAGGAATCTTGGGATTTGTAGTTTGGTGAAATAATTCAAATTCTCTGCTACAGAACTCGTTTAGTGCTTTATTTCAGAGAATGGCATTTGACCCAACTAGCACAGAATTTTGAGTACATTATCAAACTATAAATCCCAGTAAAAATCTTTAAGTTATTTCATTTTGTTGTTGTGTGTCTTCAATTGGCTTCCAACGTATGGAGACCCTCAGCCATGCAACCCACCTTGGGCAAGTCACATGATCTCAGCCTCAGAGGAAGGCACACCTCCTCTGAACAAATCTTTAAGATTTGTTAAGAGGATTTGTTTAGAGGAGGCCATTGTCTTCCTCTGAGGCTGAAAGCATGTGATTGCCCAAGGTGGGTTGCATGGCTGAGCCGGGAATCAAACCCTGGTCTCCAGTGTTACAGTCCAACACTCATACCACTGTGCCACACTATTTTATTTTGTTTTATCTTTATTTCTATCTGCCTTTCTTCCAGAACAGAAAGGTTCTGTAGGATGGTGTCATGGCAATTAAAGTAGTGTCAAATTGTGGTAAGTGTAGACATGCTGTATGTCAGGTTGCCTTTGATTGCAGTTTGGACTTTTTGCTAGAGAAGAATACAGTGGCTTAATCTCCTTTCTCAACCAAGTTTCAGTGGATCCCAGTAGACATATTACACCAGTAATCCATCATCTGCACAGGCTCTCATTACTGTATCTATCTTCCAGGCATAATTTAAAGGCTAGCTTAATTTATAAAGATCTTGAGGGCTGCTTTAAAGTGTAGTCCTATATACCCATGTTGGGCAGAAGGTAGGTTGTGATCTAACTGTAGATGTCTGCATGATTGAGATTTACTGTAGATTACAAAGTGTTTTTTTATTATTATTATTTCCAGTTGTCATTAGACAGCAACACGACAACAGTGAAGTCCCTACTCCATGCCACCACAAATTAGGCTAATAAAAAGGTGGAGTCATGAACATGGGATCTCTTGCTAGGCAAGTAAGCTGAAAAAGAATGCTGAAGTAGGGGGAACCAGGTTGGGAATGTTGTGTGAAAGGATTTTTAACTGTGGTTCTGGTACTGTTCACACTTTCCAGAGGTGGATACTACACTCAAAAAACACTGCTCATGAATTCTTAGTGTATGTCTGCCTGTATTTTAGGAACAATACCTTTATTATCATGAAACCAAAGTCTAAGAGGTATATTTGTGGAAAACAAAAATAAAACATTCATCTTTGGAATAGTTTTTAAAAGCATGCGGTTGCCGTTTTAATGGTGAACATTTTAATTTTAATGCAGTCAGATATTATGGCACGGTACAGACCACCACAAATGGGTGGCCTGCACCCACCCCTTTCTCCGCTGGATTGGGGCCAGGGCAGCCTCACCCTGCGGCCCCAATCCACTGTTTTTCCAAGCCAAAGACAAGCAGCAAAATACAGCTTCTCTGTGGCCTGGAAAAGGGGTGTCAGTGGAGCTTCATGCCCATGGACACCCTGGCCCCTTTCTCCTCAGGATCATTCCCATGGCCGTGTGGTTGCCGTGGGAATAATCCACTTCCCCAAAAATAATCCACTTTCAAAAAGCGGCCTGGGGAGGCGCAGAGATGTCACGCCCACACGGCACCATTTGTACATGCTTTTCAGGGAGCAAGAATGGGCTGAAACAGACTGGCAGAAGGGGCAGATTGAAGCCACCCCTTCTGAAGGTGGATTGGGCCATGGCAACCGCATGCCATCACCCCAATCCACTTTGAAGCTGCCTGAAAAAGAAGTGGCAAAAAGAGCCAGAACAGACCGGCAAGTTAAACTGCTTTCTGGGTGGTCTGGGAGTGCAGCATGTACACGCTGCATGCTTCTAAGCTGTTTACACAGAACTGGCTTCATGAACCTCTAGCGGCATGGTGTTTACATGCCAAATGCCACTGGAGGATCATGAAGCTGGTTTCTGGCCATGATGTGGGTGCAAAGTCATCTTTTTGTTATTCCTTTTTTGGGCGGCTTCAAAGTGGATTGGGGCCATGGTATGTTGTTGCCACAGCCCCAATCCACCTTCATAAGGTTTAGCTTCAAGCCACCCCTTCCGCCAGTCCATTTTGGCCAAGAGCCACTTCTTTTTCGGGTGGTAAAAAGCCGGCTTTGTGCCTGCCTCATGGCCAGAAGCTGGTTTCATGATGCTCTGGTGGTGTGCAGTGTGTAAATGCCATGCCACTGGGGTATCATGAAGCCACCCCCATGTAAACGGTTGGGAGGCTTGGAAGCATGCTGCATGTAAATGCCATGCTTCTAAGCTACCTAGAAGGTGACTTAACTTCCTGATCTGTTCTGCCTCAATGTTTACAGAGGAGAAGGTATGTTGGTTGTACTTAGGAAACCATGCAATACATGCTGCTGCTGGTGCTGGACATGGGACAAAGCAGAAAATGGGTTAGCAATGAGATCCTGCAGACAGTGGTGGTGATACAAAGATGAGGGGTCCTTTTGCCTTTCACACTACACAACTATGACCCCACTATAACTGCCCAGGAAATATGTATAGAATCCTGGGCTTAGAAGTATAAGGAAGAATATTCAGAAATCTCAGCCAGAGAGATCGTCTAGTGTACCACCAAATTACAAACCCCTGAATTCTGTGGGATGTGGGCATGGCAGCTAAAGTGGTATCATAATGCTATAAATGTGTAGTGTGGAAGGGTCTGTCAAGAAAGCAACTGAGCCAGTAACTTTTTGTTGTCAACGGCTCCAGTTCCTTGGGGTATTCTGTTTACCTTATTTATTTAATTGTTTATTTTATATGCCATCTTTCTCCCGAAAAGGACCCAAGGTGGCTCATAAATTTAAAATGCATTACAATCAATTTTAAAACAATCACCTAAAAACAATAAAAAATACATTAAAAATATATTGGAAGTTAAAAAGCAATACACATGCTCCATATAAAAACCACTGTGGTGTGCTTATATTTTAAATGCTTGCTTAAATAAAAATGTCTTGGTCATCGAAAAGCAACCAAGGAGGGGGCCAGTCTTGCCTCCTGCTGAAGGGAGTTCCAGACGGTGGGAGTAGCTACCCAGAAATCTCTCTCCCGTGTCCCCATCAAACAAGCCTGGGATGGTGATGGAACTAAGAAAAAGCCTTCCCCTGATAATCCTAGTGTTCTGGCAGGTTCATATGGGGAGAGACAGTCCTTCAAATAATCTGGACCTAAACCATACAGGGCTTTATTGGTCATGACCAGCACTTCAAATTGTGCCCAGAAACGAACTGGTAGCCAGTGAAGCTTTTCCAACAAGGGAGTTATATGCTCCCTATAACTGGCTCTGGTCAGCATTCTGGCTGCAGCATTCTGGACCCGCTAAAGTTTCCAAATAGTTTCCAAAGGCAGCCCCTGACACACTTCTGTTGTAGAGCTGAAGCCAGCAGTGAGTGTGGACAAAAACAAAAGAACATCAATGTTTATACGGTTGAGTCTTCCTTATCTGAAATGACTGGGGCCAGAAGTGTTTTGGATTTTGGTCTTGTTTGTTTCTTTGATTGATTGATTTTGTTTTGTTTTGGGTTAGTTTGTTTGTTTTGGATTTTGGAATATTACCATATACATAAGGTGATATCTAGGAGAAGAGAGCCAAGTCTAAGTATGAATTTCATTTATGTTTTGAACACACCTTATACACATAACTTGAAAGTAAATTTATACATAATATTTTAATTATTTTGTGGGTGAAAGAAAATTGGTGTGCACTGAACCATCAGAAAGTAAAGGTGGCACTATCTCAGCCACTGATGTGGATAATTTTCGATTTTGGAATATTGCACATTTCAGAATTCCGGATAAGTGTCTCCCATGCTAAACATTATGCTTTCACCAGAATTTACTCAGAAAACCATATAAGGAAATGGTTTTTAAAATAGTGCACTGCTTATATCTCTCTAAGAAGGCCTACTCTCCACTTTGACAATCACAAGTGAAAAGGACTCATCACTTTTTTGGAGGGATACAGCTTTCTTTTTCTTTTTCTTTTTAAGCTATACATTTCCATTAATCAAATCTGTTGAACTATTTCCCTTGAAATTGAGTGGTTGTCTATATGGAGGGTAGAACTGCATCATGCCAATCTCCCTGTTGTATTTTGAAGTGGTACAATCTATTGCTTCTTTGTGTGCTCCTCCAGAGAGGTAAAACGTTTTCTGAGGGTGCAGCACTTGTAGCTCTCAAGGCTTTTAAAACAAATATTCAAATGAATGTTTTGAACTACTTTTTGGCAATGCAGCAATGCCAGCTGCAACAATTTATCCCCACAATCAAGTAGGTTTCCTTTTAATTCTGAGATATTTACAAATATGTTCCCTTCCCTTTTCCTCCTTTCTTTTTCTTTTATTTTTTACAGTTATGGTGCTATAGTGAATCCAAGACTTTTGCAGTATAACTCTATAACTATTTAATAAATTGAGGGGGGGGACCCCTAATAATTCAGAGAGGATAAATTTTCTGTTCAAATCATAAGACCAACTCAGGAAACCATGCCCCATTAAAAAAAAACACATTGGGAAGAATATTAGTACGGACTCAATAAATTCTGCAAACAGCTTTCCAAGAGACTGGAATGGGTAGATGCAGAGGTGATAACAGCAGGAGAAACCCAATAAAATCCAAAGTCCCATATTGGGAGATTATGTACTACTCTGAG
The DNA here is from genome assembly GCF_019175285.1 of Sceloporus undulatus. Lineage (NCBI taxonomy): Eukaryota > Metazoa > Chordata > Lepidosauria > Squamata > Phrynosomatidae > Sceloporus > Sceloporus undulatus. Next base: position 128,339,636 of record NC_056524.1, on the reverse strand, counting down.
AGCCAGCATGGTTTAGTGGTTTGAGTGGGAGGCCAGGGTTCGAATCCCTGAAGCCATACTCTCTCAGCCTCAGAGAGGAAAGGATAAACCTTCAAGAAAACCCCATGATAGGTTTCTCTTAGGGTCACCAAAAGTCAGAAATGACTTGAAGACACAAAACAACAATAACAACAACAACATGCATTTTTAAATCAATCTGGAAGAGCTCTAAGTTAAAATTAGTCCTGCACAAAATGACTATAAGAAACCTTTACATCACTAATAAGGGAGTGTCAGGAAAGGAAGATTCACACTCACATGCCTCTAAGGATTAGTGGTGCTGTGCCTGGTTTTACCTATTTCTGTCACTTCTGGCTATTGTTTTGGTGCCATTTTTCATGTTCCTGGGACTCTAATGCTACAATTATATATCACATTGTCAACATAATAACATTGTCATGATATGCTGCCAATCAGATTTGGCATCATGGTGATGCCACAAAGTCAGTTCGGAATGAATGAGTGGTTACTCTGAATGGTGCTAGGGTGGGATCTATGGCATAAAACTACGGTTCCTATTTTCAAATTACTTTCCTGAATGGTTGAAATAAGGGGTATGATTACAAAACAAGAGAACAAAACAAGGATCAGAACATTTATTATAGTCAAGAGACCAGAAGAAAATCAAACTATCATACACCTCAGAAAACAAAAAGGTCATGCAAAGGTGGACAAATTGACCAGAAAGACTGGTCAATAAAGCTGCAAGCATCATTTGGCAAACTCCAGTATACAAGTTGCAAAAAGAAGAGTACTGTACATGGTCCAATAATGCAACTTTCACAGACACACACATGTGTACACACATGCGCGTGCATGCACACATACATTTGCAGGAAGAAGAATATCAGCAGAATGACCATGTAACAACAGAGAAGGCAAAAAATAAAAATGGGCTCAGACAAAGCAGTAGTTTGGTCTATACAAGTTACTCTGGTAGGTGGCTGGCTGAAAAAGAATTCCATAAGAAATTTCAAGGGGGGTGTGTGTGAGAGAGGTTGGCCTTGCAGGAGCAAGTTTCTCTTGCAATGAGATATTCCATACTCTTTGCTTTGTTGTGGTAATGGCAGGCTCAAATTCTAGTGAAACTGAAGGCAGCCCCATGAAGGAACCCCTCACAGACTTCTGTTGTGCCTCAAAGATTTTATAGCTGTGATGGGGTAGTGGATTGAACATTGGACTATGACTCTGGAGAGCAGGGTTTGAACCTCCACTCAGCCATGAAAACCCATTGACCTTTGGCAAGTCACACTCTCTCAGAGAGAGAGAGAGAGAGAGACTTACTCTTTATGAAAAGTATCCCTCCATTTTGGGTCAACACTAGTTAAAATTAATCTTGTAATGGGATACACACAATAGAGGGTAAGGGGAATCAGCTAAGAAGGTGATAGCGAATATGTAAGTGACGAAAAATTACCCTTTAAAAATAGAAGCAGGGTCTACTTTCTGACCTTAGCTAGATATGTATTGACTGAAAAAAGTGAATCCCTGCACAGAAAAGCTTAATACCATTTTTTTTCTTATCTAATGATTAATCTATACATACTTCACAGAAAAAGCCAGACTCACAAAAAGGCTTGACAAAATTGCCTTCCATTGATTACATGACTGCTATTCACTTGTCCTGAAATCCTCCTCCTGACTGGTATAACATACATTTTAGATATGTCAGCAAGGCCAGCTGTAATAATGTAGCATGATTTTTAAAAATAGTTTGCATGTGCTTTGTATAATCTATGTTTCCATATTTAGGACACAACATTTTAATGGGGTGAAAGATTTAACATGTTTTTTCCCTTACTCCAGGAAATGAACAGGGGCGAGGGAGTATTAAAATGACCCAATCAATGTCCAAAGAAGTGTGTTTTCTTGGTGCACAATCAAGTGTGAGTAAGGACACCATTCTTGGATCATTTCATCCTCAAAGGATACAATGAGTAATTTTAGCAATTGTCTACCTGCTATGTGAAGGTCTTTGAAAGTTGTGCAGTTTTTGAAGACTATGCACCACTCAGGACTTATTATGTGCAAAATTAGCATATGGAGTTTTTTGTTCTGAAAACACCATTATCTGAGAAACAACATTTCTGCTCAGAAAACAATATTTATGCAGACAAGGAGGAGGAGGAGGAGTCAGATTACCAGGAAGCTGCAGTTCTTGATAGTGGAGCTCTATCTGAATCCAAAGAGTTTGGGGCTGAAGGAGTGGGGGACCCTGCCCCCCATCAAGACTTAGCGGAGACAACATGTCCCTATCCTTTGCTGAGTGATTAAAAACTCCAATCCCAGTGCCTTTTAAATAATAGAAGCTCACCTATTTAGGCGCAAGATAGACAGGTATGTCCTTAAATATCCTGGCAGTTCTCTCTTAGGCATAGTACTCGCTGATGTTCCTGTTTTCATAAACATGTACTAGCTACGTTTTGGACTTCTCTGTTTACTCCACACTGCCTTGTGTATCTGGACCTCTAACCCACTATAATGACATCTGGACTGGCTAACATCCACTATCATGCTTCTCCATTCATCTTGTTCAGATAATCCTTGACTCACTTCGACTACACTGCTACCCAACATCACTTACACACCTTCCTTACTTGCTGACTTGGGTTTAGGACACTTATAGAGAAAATGGACCTGCAGAAGGCATGTATTTTCTTTTATTCCCAACCTAGTAAGTTGATATTTAAGAGCTATGGCTGACATTCTGTTCAATAATTACAATGTTGTAAGTCTGACTGTTTACAGTTGTTGCAGGATCACAATGATCAAAAGTGCCTCCCCAAATCCTACCTTTGAAGCCTTGTAACCCCCCCCCCCCATACAGCCATTTTGGATTTTGGAAGGTAGCATTGGGATATATCATAGCAACATATTTGTAGTTACATCTTCCAATGTAGAACCACAGGTATGGGTAACAACTGTGCAAATGATAATGTCAGAAAAGTCCTCTTTGGCTTCAGAAACAAAACATAGGTCTTGGGGACCACAGTACCACATTGTAGTGCAAGAGGAATAAAGGATAGTATCAAAGTCTTTAGTGTAGGCTTGTACAACCATTTGCTCTAGGTATGACACTACCCAACTGCTCCCCAGGTTCACTTGTCAAGGACCAGCAATGGTCCCCATTGGGTGGGCACAATTATTGTACAAGGAGATCTTTGTGTGAAGATCTGGGAGGAAAATGGCATGAATAAACTTTCTGGGCTCATATGCAGTGGCTTGTGGGATAGTGAAATTATACTCAGCATCCTCTGACTGCCAGTGTGTGGCTGTGAAAATTGTTGCAGAAGGAAGCTCCTGATACTTCTTTGCACAATATCCATAGACATCCTTATGGTGATGTTACCACTGGTTAAACCAACAAACATCATCAAAAGGATTCTGGTCAATAATGGCTGGCATTCGCTATCACATAATCTAGAGTTACATATCTGTAACTGCTCTGAATTCACAATCCCTATGTAGTCATGATTGTGCCATTATTGCCACAGTCGTAACTGCCCTTCCACACCTTCTTTACTGAGAAGCAGCCGTTCTAAGAGAAGGAGATCTGTTCTGCTTGTGATCACAGCATGAGTGGATGACATTTCCATTCTCCTCCTGCCAGGGAGGGAGACTATGCCAGCCAGAGGCAAGACCCCTGTCCCAAGCCCTCAATACAGCTTCACTCACTGGAAGGGTGGTGGTAGAAATGCCCATGTCCCACTCACTAGCAGAATGGTCCTCCTTCTCTTGGAGCAACTGTTGCCTGTAAAGCAGGTTGTGCTGGTCAGGCCAGCTAGTAGCTAATGTAAAATTCTGGCTAGTATCTATGAGGTCTGTGTTGGGGCATAGGGAGACATGCTGTGTCCACTATGACCATGTGCAGAGTTGATCCACGAAAAGGCTTTTGGAGAGAAGTCTGCAAAGGCTTCGGGGTGCAAGGAAAAAAATCCTCCCATGCTGGCTTCAGCCTTGAGCTCCCGGCTTGAAGAAATAACACTGCTGGACATCAAGGCTCTCTTGAATACGAGGGCTTTAATCACTTGCTGCAAGCTATTTACAAGATCTCACAGAGTTCCAGACAGCCATCTTGGATACTCACAGCTCTTCTGTGCTAAAATAATGGCTTTGTCTGGCTTTAGGCACTGCACTTGATGTGGGTGGGTCACACTCTAGTACACCTCAGGCAATCCTATTTCTTGGGTATATATCTGGGATATGCGTAAGTGTATATATGGCTCTGTAGCAAGCTTTTGTTGACTTATTTGTGGAATATGCTGCCTTGGAATGTGGTGGAATCTCCTTCTTTGTAGATTTTTAAACAGACGCTGAATGGTCATCTGCCAGGAGTGCTTTGACTGTGTCTTTCTGCATGACAGGGGGTTGGGCTGGATGGTCCTTGAGATTTCTTCCAACTCTGTGATTCTATTTGCAAGGTTGTTTTAGAGTTCATCATCACAATCTAGTGGACTATTAAAAAAGAGAGAAAGCTTGCATGTACAGAAAGAAAAATCTAATTGCATAAGGGGATGTTATAACAGCACTATATACATAATGTGTCCATATTTAATAGAGACAATTGTGCATCTGTTACACATATTTATGCATTTTGACTTGTACTTGTAGAGCTTTTTATGATTTATTGTTGTGGATTGATTCGCTTTAAAGACCATTAAAGTAAGAAGATGTAACATGGGTACTATCAGGGTACCAGATGAGGTGAGCTGAGTGTTAAAACAGAGAATACTGCAAGGACTAACTTAAGTCTAAGTTAATTAGAATCATTTGTCACAGTTAAAGGGGAAATCTCTCTCTCTCTCTCTCTCTCTTTTTCTCTCTCTCTCTCTCTCTCTCTCTCACACACACACACACCACTCTTCTGTCATCTATTTGGAAAATAATGTTCATGGATTTGTTATAATGGGTTTGACTTTTGAGAAGGAGCAAGATAAGACATACAATCTGCTCTTGTCCCAAGGCAGTCAAGAGCATGAAGTTGAAATTGAAGCCACTAGGGCTGCAAATGTCTGATTGGCCCAGTGGAACACCGCTTCTTTTCATGGCACAAGGAACCCTTCAGTAACAAGATGGTTGTAATGCATAAGCATGTTTATGTCAATTCCTCCTTCAGTATGGCATAAGTTATTTCAGATTATTTAAATGGATTCACTTAAACAATATTCTTTTCACAGACATGTTTGTCTATATACTGTTGTTTTTTAAAAAAATAATAATGATGTGTATATATATTTTTTTTGAAGTCAGCATGATGTAGTGGGTTGAGTGTTAGATTATGACTCTGGAAGCCAGGGTTTGAACCTCTGCTCAGCCACGGAGACCCACTAGGTGCCCTTAGGCAAGTCACACTCTGTCAACCTCAGAGGAAAGCAGAGGCAAACCCCCTCTGAGCACCATGA